>NC_025855.1:190427-255427 GCF_000755165.1 Leishmania panamensis | reverse complement strand
GGGTTTGAAGATTCGAAAGGGACGGGGCCCGAGCTAGCTCCATTCGGGAGGACGACACAAGGGCACGTTCCACCGCAGCAGCGCATACGGCAAAGAGTGCGCGGCCACAGCCACCACCCGCGCAGCCCCACCCCAGAACGGGCGCCACGCGAGGCACCCCAGGTTTTCACGCGCCCCTGCAGCCCGGCGGCGGTTTTGCCAAGACCCAGCGAGACCCACCAGGCCACCCCGAGGATCCCAAACGCACACCAAAGGGGGACACGGCAAGCACACTGGGGAAGAGTTTGCATGCTGAAGAACACGCAGGCAAGCAATGAAAAGCCACGAAACGCGCGCGACAAACCACAAAGCGACAAGGCAGCAGGCCACGAACGCAACGCACACGGCAACGACAAAAGCGAGGCCAAAGAGGGCATACAAGACATAGAGCAAATCTGGCGGACGCCGCCGCAGTCTTGAGAAAGTTCATGGAGAAGCAACCAAAAGAGCGCGAGTGCAGAGCGACAAGGAAACACATTGGCCAACGCAAGGAAAGCGCGCAGAACGCAAAGCCTCGAAAGTGGCGCCCGCCGCCTGAGGCGGGGAAAAAAAAAGCCGCTCCCCGGGGCCCGCCGAGAGAGAAAAGCACACAACCACCCCCCCCTCCTCCACAGAAAGCGCAAAAGGCGAAAAGCGACAAAACACGGAGACCTGGAGGTGCAGGCCGCGCGCAAAAAAAAAAACAAGGCGGCCAGAGAACACAGCAGAAGCAGATGCGCCAGTAACACGGAAAGGGTTTGCACACATCCGCCCATAAGTGCAAAGCCACCGCGGAAAAACGAAAGTGCGTTTTCAGTGGCTAAATGAGGATCATTCAAAACAACATAATCCACGTTGCAGAAAGCGCGCACCCCTGAGACAAAAAAACTAAAGACCCCATAAACAACACGGTCGGGGAAAAACCGGGATCGCCGCGGGGAGGGGGCCGGCCCGAAACATGCCGGGGGCGGGGGGGCGCCGCGCCGCCCGGCCCCCCTCGCAAAACCCTGGGGCGAGGGCGCTTCCCCAGAACAGGCACGCGCAAACCCCGCCCCCGGGGAAGGCCCGCCACCACACGCGGGCGCAGCGCGGCCCCCCAACACCCTGGCAGCCGCCCATGGCAATTTCACGGAAGGGGCATGTTCCCGAAACCCCGCGGGGATTTCCCGGCACCGCATTCCCAGCTGACGGCGTACCGCGCAAAGCCGCAGCCTTTCCCAGCCCAGAAAAGCCAGCAGAAGCGAGGGTGTTCATTGCAGAAAACTCTCGACAATTCCACTTCCCCCGATCAAACTAGGGCCCCCTTTCCAACAGATCCAGCGGGGACGGGTCGGAAGAACGATCGCCAGACAAGTGGAAGCGACGCGAACCCCCTTTAGTTGCGCCTTCCGTTCGTTAACCAGCACTCTTCGGGAAGGAGCGAAGGCCAATGATGCAGGCAGGATTGATTTTGGGGTGAGGCATAGAGACCTTCAGCTATCCCTTTCACCGCGGCTGTGTTGGCCACCTCGTTGAAAGGAACCCCTGCGTGTGCATACAAAACCGGGGGCGAATTCCCCATCCGCTTTTCACCAAGAATAGTAGGCAGGACCAGATTTCCCCCTCAACTGCAGAGGTTTGGTGCAACCGACCTTCTAGAGCAGCCAGAAGGAATCGTTTATCGGCCACGTGAAGAAGCAACCGCCCTTCTCTCGGCACAATCTCCGCAATGGGAAGGATCTTCTGAAGACCTCTGCGCATAGCAATGCTCTCCACCTAGCGGCTGCTGGCCAGGGGGCCACAGTCCTCGGCGATGGTTCGTCGGGAACTCGTGCCAAAAGGGTTTGATGGCAGGATGGCGGTGGCCGCCGGGCATCACTGGGCGCTGCCAGCTCCTCCGTCCAAAGCTGTGGCGTAGGGTGCTATAGGGAAACAACAAAGGGCGTCCATAGAGGCGACGTGTTTTACAATAGCAAGGCCACCCTTCATCACAATGTGTGAATGGCCCAAAGGTAAATCAATGCAACGGGCACGCGCAGCGCCAGGGGGGTGCGGGTGGTGGTCAGGGCAGCCCCGCCCGGGAGGGGGGCGGGGGCGGGGCTTTGGCAGCGAGGCCCCCGGCGATGGCCGGCGGCCCACCCAGCCTCTGCACACCCGGATGGCCTTAGGGCATTAACCCTCTTCGCGGCACTTTGATGTGCAGGGAAAGGGGGCCGTATAGCAACAGCGCAGGTCCTTATCGCAAGCATGGGGAAGACCAGTGGCAAGCCGGTGGGTACGAGCGCGCCAGCTAATCAATTTGGGGTTTTCCGTGTCCCCCACTGCCCCCATCCAGCTGCAGAACCATACGAAAGCTTGGGGCCACCTAGGTCAGGGAGAAATTACCTCATATCGTTCGGCGAGGGTCAAAACCGGCGGTTTTCAACACGACACAACCGCACCCCCTGCGGTCCTACTTGCTTTTGCCCATGTGTCGCATTGGCTCTGTGTTTGGCTCGAGTTCCCCGTTGAAGAGCAAGAAGCCCGGGATTCTTGTCTCCACCCAACAGGGAAACAGGGACCCCGCGCCCTCCGAGGGGAAGCGAGTCGATCACCTTCTCTTCGTCCGTGTGGCTTGGGGTCTGCGAAACAGGGCTTCGCCTTTTTGCGGATTTATCCACATGCCGCTCTCTTTCGATCGCGCTTCCACTTTTCCAAGGACCTTGTTGCCGATCCTTACGTCAGAATTCTGCCCACGACATGGAATGGTGATGGCCAGGTCCTCTGCGTACATGCCGATCTGTGCGTAAGGAAATCGTGTTACCAACAACTCTGGGAGAGGGGTGGCTTGCTGAGGGAATGGCTGTGGTGCAAGAACGGTGCCTTGGGGCCACCAGCCTTTAGGGCATATTGTTTGCCCAATCGGTTTCCAAGCTTTGCCTGCGCATAGCGGTGTGCAAGGAAGCTTCGGAGCCAGTGCTTCAAAAGCAGGTGCCGGGGAAACTCTGTGGTCTCTTTGCGGGAATCGAGGGATCCATACTGTTGAAGGCTTCGCTAAAATCTTCCAGGATCATCAGCATCCACATTGCTCGGTGGGTTGCTTGCTGCTCCCTACTCGGGCGCTTGCCGATCACGTGGTAATGGATATTTCTATGCATCTCGACCGTGTCCGTGATCCTGGAAAGCACCATTTTCGTGGCGCAGCCACGCCCATGCGCATGTTGTCATAGATGGGGCTGCCGCGCATGAAATAAGCGCGCCAACGCCAAGTGCCGCATAAGTTTGGAGACGCAAGAGGTGGGGCTAATTGGCCTGTGCGGCGGAGGTTGTTCTGGTGGCTTCCCGGGTTTTGGTGGCGGTGAAACGTGCGCGTTCTTCCGCTGTTGAGGAACAAAGTGGGCGATCCGCATCCAGTTAGCGGGGGCTGAAGGGTGCGCTTTGGCCTTATGGGGAAGGTGGTGCAGCACCTCGTTGAAGATGCCATCCGGCCCTGCTGCCCGGCTGCCTCGAGGCCTTCGCCCGAGGGCAGGCGATCCGCCCCCTCTCGCCTCTTTGTCTTCATCCAATTTGCCGTTACGCCATACCCCAGCGGGGCGGAAAGAAAAGAGCGAGCGCACGTGCTCGGTGTGCCTTTAAGAGGGGACAGGGAAGAGGGCGGTGTGGCCGGTTGCCTTTGTGTGGCAGCGGAGTGGGCGGAAAGGAGGGGGGTGATGGGAGGGCTCGGGTGCAGGGGCCTCTGGAATCGGGAAAGGCATTGACCCAAGCGTAATCATGGCCCGGAAGGGAAAAGTAGTGGGCGGCGATGCTGAAAATGTCAGGGGGCTGGAGGGATTGGCTTGGCGGTGCAATGGGGTTTGCGCAAGCAAGCGGTGCTTGCAACCAATGGTGTATTTAGGGCGTCCGTCAGCGGTGGGGGGCGCCTGATGAACTGGGGGGAAGTTTTTGCAACGCCCACCGTTCGCAGCACCAACAATGGAGCAGAGTAGCCGGGATCGGCCTTTGATATCCGTCGATGCCAGGTCTCCTTGAGGGCTTGCCTGATGACGTGGTTCCCTCATGCTTGCATAATTTGTGTGTGCGCAAGGTGTGGTTGTTCGGGTTGGAATACTGGCCTGGTTGTGTATCTGCGGCCTGCCCGTCCGCGGCGCGCGCCCCGGCGGCCCATCGCACGACCCCGCAAGCCCGACAGCCATGTGGACGACTGCACTTGGCAGTGCGCAGAAAGGAAGAGCTGGACGACGCTTTGTGCTCGTCCAGGCTGACTTGGCCCAAGGGTCTCGTAGCTTTTTGCACCTCTGTACCGAAATGTCCTCGCTTTGCTCCTTTCCGGCGGCAAAATGGTCTAGGGAATGTTCTTGTTGACGGGCTAAGTGGGGTTTCGCGAAACAGAGTGACGGCATAAGTAGGAAACTTGCGCTTTCTATCGTTCATGGCGGTTGGCACGCCGGCTGGCCGCCATGACCCCCTGGGAAACGCCAAGTCCAGCGCGCTTTCTGTGCTGCCCTGGAAATATGCTGGCATGCCTTGTGCGTTCTCAAGAATGAGGCCCGCATCGCCAAACAAGGCCTGGGCTGGTCGGCGGTGTCTGGCTGCTCTGCGGTGGAGGCCGGGGTGGGGGGCGGGGTTGGGTTCCTGTGGGGCGGCGGGTGCCCGCTGTGGCCAGGGCTTTGGGGGCATGCAAAATACCCCCGGTCCCAAGAACGACGCCGCAGCAGACCATCCCGGCGGGATTCCCTCGCGGGCAGGTCCCCGGCCCGCGGCTTCCATGGGATTTTTCGGGGTCGCGCTTCTTCTTTCTGGTGCGCAAATATTGCCGCGCCGCCGCCCCGGTTTTTGCAGGCGCTGGGGAACGCTGTGTTTCCGGGTGCCTTCCGGGTGTTGGAAAAACATTGCGAGAGCCTCGCCCCCCGAGGGGGTAAAGATCCGTTTCGGCTGCGGGCGGCGCGTGCTTTTTAACCTTTCTTAGGCTTTTTGCGTTTGCTTGTGCGATCGCAAGGGGTCAGGGGTTGGGTTTGGCGCTTCCGCGCCGAGTCGAAACGTTCTCGGCTGCGGGGCTGCGGCGGGCTGCAAAACGTCGCGCCCGGTGGGTCCCGCTAGGCCGGCGCCGGCGCCAGGCCTTCGTGGGGATGCCGGAAATGGCGTGTGGGTTGCGGGTCTTTCCGGGGTCGGTTCGCCGCGGCCGGCCCGTGGTTGAAAAAGTGAGCGCCGCCATGGCGCGCCCCGTCGGCGGAAGGCGTGCGGAGATAGGGGCGGGGTGGTTTGCAAGGGGGGGCCGCGGGGGCCCGCGTCTTTCATCCAAAAGGCGCGTGCGTGCGGCTTTTTCTACGTCGGGCTGCGGCGGCTTGGAGCGGCGGGGCGCGTGCTCTGCGGGGGCCCTGGCGCGGGGTTGGCCGGCCCTCCCCCGGGCCCACGCTCGCCCCCGAGCATGGCCCCCCACCGCAACCCGCCCGGAACAGGGGACGGAACCCGCCGGGGTCTGCGCGATGCGATAGCGCAGCGTGCGCCCGAAGAAGGGGCGGGGGGGGGGGACGAGAAGATCCTGTCGGACCCATGGCCCGATTCTGCGGCACGACGGTTTGTTCCGCAGGGCAGGGGTTCAGGGGTAGTAAAAGGGTGGTGGGTGAAGAGTGGTTGTATGGGTGTATGTTTGTCGAGTAGTTCCTGGTAGAAGGACACGTTTGATGGGAGAAAGCGCACGCAGATCCGTGCAGAGCACGGGCGGTGTAGGCTGTGCTGCGGGGTATTGAAAAATAGTGCCAGTATTATGAGCAGCACTTCCGCTGTAAGCTTTCTGCGTGGCCGAGTACCTTTTTACAACGGGCCAAAGTGAACGGGGGAAAGGCTTTCACGTGGGCGTGTATGTGTGCAATGATATTGCGAGGGGTGGGCTCTGGAATGTGCAGGTTTCTCACAGCGAAAGGGACTCGACATGCCCTACTTGTTTTGTGGGCTTCAGTCTGTTTACGGTTTGGAGGTAATTCCGATATTTGGTGTTGCCTTTGACTGTGCTGAGAGAACTGAGGAATGCTGTGGCGCGGATTATTTGACTTCCTGCGCTAAGTGGTGCATCATTTGAGCCAGATTGACATTTTGGCTCAAAGGGAGACATGGTAGTTAGCCAAAGCTCTCAAAGTGGAGAATAACACTTTCGAAATGTACGAGAATGTGCTGTCAGCTTTGAAGGAGGGTATTTTTTGTGTAGCCAGAATAGAGGATTATGGTAGTGGTTGCTGGTTGGTGTCACTTGTGAAATGTCGCACAAATGACAACTCTCAGAAACCGATGTCGCTGGAATCCCTCTGGAGTTTTCCTGCTAGGCTATCTGAGAAACCGGAAAGGGGTCTAAAGAGGAAACGCTATCAAGCACTTTTTGTGATACCCTCGCAGAGATTCCCTCTAAACCCAGGAAGGCATTACCTAGGTTGAAATTAGGAAGGGAGAAACTTGCACCACAGTGTGATTTTGCGTAGCCAACATATGGCGGGCCTACCAGAAGCTGTGTGTTCCGTTGCTGACTCTTTTGCGATTCTCGTTGACCCGAGCACGATATTTCTTTTTTTTTTTTTGCTACTTTAGATGCTTTATATGGTGGCAGGTGTTTTGGGGTTTCGACTAACTCTCCTGAGGTTCTGCTCTACGACACAGGCTGTGGGCGACATGCCTTTGCAGCCAAGTCTCAAGTCATAGCGGACTTTTCGGACTGGATTGAGGAGATGAAGCTTACAGAGTGTGAACATCGGCACAGGGCAGTGGAAGGCATAGCTGAACGACTGATGGGCTTCAACGCTATATATATACTCACAATAGCCTTGACTGGAAAAGAGGAGACTCAGCTTTTTTCCTATCGCTTGAAGTCAGTTCATAGATATCGAGGACCAGGGATGAGTCCTTGTTGAGTGGTCTGAAAAAAAAAAGAAATACGGAGAAAAACGAGAGAAGTGAGTACGCAGAGGCACGCAAAGAGGCAAACAAACAAAACACCCAAATGTATGTTTATTGCGAAGAGGTTTCAGATGGCAAAAGACAGCATCTAGAGGGAAAGGTGACGGGAAAATACTCCGCCGAGTCTCCTCAAGCGCATTGTTTCATGGACTATGAGTTAGTGGAGTAGTCTTTCACTCTGTACAGCAAGCATAAGGATAGTTCTGGAGTGCTAGCAACTCTGTGTTGCAAGTACCTCCGGGGAGCAAATGGGAGATTCCCAAGGTGTTCTTTGCAACTTCTTGCTCAGGTTTGAAACAAGCAGTTTTTTCGATATATTTCTGTCGGTGATCTATTTCTAACACCTTTATGTTGCACTTTGACTGAAGGAGGTAGCGTGGAATGCAATACAAGAGCTAATCAAAGGGGCCAATCAAACCGAAATCTACCACACCTAGCACTAGCAGGCCACTACCAGAGCGAAGAATCACCTGAATATATCGAAATAAGGCTTCGAGGGGAGCTAAATGCACCTTTGTTCCATCATGTGTTCTCCCCACATTCTTTTTCTTGTCAACTTTATTCTACGCAGTTCCCCACATTAGAGGTGCTTTCTGCTGATGTCCGGGACCGATATGCGACGGAGGGTGACGGCCCTCAGTCGCCGTCAGGTGCGCATATTTGGTGCAGTAGCCACCGGGTGTTGCGGCCTTGGGTTGTATGGTTGCTACAGCAAGTTTTTTCTTCCGGAGTATCTGCGCGAAGACCAGCGTAGGAGGATGCCAATGCCGGTGAGGAGAACAAAGCTTTACGTCGCTGGGACATCAATGGGCGATGGCTTGCTGCCGGAGGTGCGGTCTATGCCAAAAGTGGTGTTTTTCTTCTACGTTGCGTACCGAGTCGTGCTGCTTTTTGTAGGGTGCGTTCCTGTTCTGTGGTACGGGTTTCTCACGTACAGCTTGGGGCTGTGCCCTGAACAAATATTTTATGAAAAGATGCTTGCCTTCCTCTCATCAATGGGACCGAGCTACATCAAATTTGGGCAGTGGATGGCAACGCGTCCTGACTTTTTCCCCAATCAAATGTGTAAGATGCTTGAAAAGCTGTATGACAGTACCGAGCCGCACAAGTGGTCGCACACCGAGAAGTCTCTCCGCAGGGTGTTCACCGACGGAACTTGCAAAGGGCACAATGCCCTTCGCTACATCTCCGAGATTGAAAAGGTTCCAATCAAAAGTGGTAGCATTGCACAAATACACCGAGCGAAGCTCCGCGAGAGCATTGACGGCATACCAGCTGGGACGGAACTCGCTCTCAAGGTCACACACCCTCACATACGCGAACAGGTGTCGGCCGACCTGGCAGCTATGCGTCTTTTTGTTTGGGTCGGAAACAGAATTATTCCCGGCCTGCGCTACTTTAATTTGGATGCGAGCATCAGCGAGTTCTCTTCACTGGTTCGGTCTCAGCTCAATCTGCTAGTTGAAGCCGATAATTTGATGCAGTTCAGGTACAACTTCCGCAGCTTCAACGGTGTTATTTTCCCCACACCACTGATGTCTCTGTCTACGGAAGACGTGCTCTTCGAAACATTTGAAGAGGGTGTGCCGCTGCACAATGTTATGTACAGCGAAGAATACAGAGGTGTGGCGGAGCTGGGGTGTCACATGTTTTTCAAGATGCTCTTTGAGGACAACTTTGTGCACTCAGATTTGCACCCCGGAAACGTTTTTTTGCGCACAAATAAGACGGATGGTGTTCGGCAGTACTACCCTGACGGCAAGCGAAAGCTGCGGTTCGAGGTCGTGGTTCTCGATACTGGTCTTGTCACGACCCTTTCCAGGGACGAGCGCAACAACTTCATCTCGCTCTTTGCCGCTGTGGCTTGCGGTGATGGTGAGCTCGGTGCGGATCTAATGATTGATCGTTTGCCTCACTCCATGAGAGATGCACAGGATCCGGTAAACAGGGAGAGGTTCAAGCAACAGATGAAGCAGGTCTTTGACTTGGTTTCTCCTGAAGCGGCAGGCTTCCGGCTCAGTAAAGTCCAGATTGGCACTGTCCTGGGAAAGATAATGGAGACGGTCCGTGAGAATCACATTCCTTTGGACGGCAACTTTGCTTCACTCGTTCTCTCAGTGATTGTGGGGGAGGGCCTGGGTCGAAAGCTGCTGCCCGACTTCAACATTTTTGCTGAGGCAGCACCATATCTCATCGCCTTTCTCGAGGATGGAGAGCTTTTCTTTCTGGCGAACAAGCTTCAGGGCACGTACGGCGCTACCGCTTTGTTGCGGGACTCGGTCGATATTGTGAGACCATCGAAAGTCGGTACGTACGCTGAAATGGCGGTGAAAAAGGGCGAGCATATGGTACAAAAGTTTTTCACATCGGACAAGGCACATGGCTAGGGTTGCTCTTCGATTGTATCTTTTCTTGTAGATAATGCCATTGCCACGAACCCCGTGAGCTGTTTCATAGCGACAAGCAAAGTGTAAGATGCGGTAACCGATGACTGCGGCGTGTCGGCGATCGTTGTGGCGGGTACTGAAGGACGGTCTTCTCTGGTCTCTCCCTTTGAGAGCCCAAACACCTGGGCACGCTTTCGAAGCTTGACTGATTACATCAAGCTTTTTAATTTTTCACAATATCTCACGCTTTTTACTTCATGTGGATCTGTGGGTTCTTCACTTCTTACGGAGCAGAATGCCGTCTTTGGTAAAGCCTTCCCAGAAGGGGAGGGGGAAGAAGAAGGGTGGCAAGAAGCCCGCAAAGATTGTACCCGATCCGGATGCTGCGTATCGTCAGCAACTGGATGAGACAGTATACATTCCCAAGGTGGCGCGCAAGAAAGTCCTTGATACCTATAGGGCGGCAGCTGATAGGGCGATCATGGCGAACACTGTCGACGTATCGTCACCGCAGCGGGATGGCCACCGCGAAGACCCGATTTCGCTTATCAAAGTGCCAGGCATCTTTCAGTCTCTGGGTCTTTGCTTGACTGATGACCAGATTGATCAAATCACGGCAATGATTGCGCAGGATCCTCAATGCCTATCTCAGGAAAATGATACGGTCTACCAGATGGAGCCGATACAAGGTCTAGGAAATTTTGCCGACCGTGAAAAGCTACACGCTCTCTTAGTGGAGTTGCTCCACACCCGCGTCCTGGCATACGACCCTCAGGTGCTCGCCTGTCCCCATCCCCGATTCACAGATCGCGTCTCTTCGGTGGTGTGCAGGGCTACGGAAGGTGACATTCGCTCCTGTTTCAACACGATTTGGGAAGCGAGTGGGAGGATGGTGATGGTGACTGCGAATGGGACATGTACTCGGTGCGTTGCTGTGGAGCAGCTGGAGGGACTTTTGACGAACGCGCAAACCGAGAGCGCCGCCACGCAAAGTCTGACCCCAAAAGAGTTCCGGGACTTGTGCTTTTTTGTCAAGGGTGTGAACGACGATGTAGTGAAGGAAGACGCTTTTTTGAACTGCTTCATTCATGTCCAATAGCCGTGCTAACCTGGTCGTCAAGGGTAGTAGTGTCCTCTCTCTTCTTATTATACTCTTGAAATCTGGCAACATGTAAAAAGCGCGCGCGGTGCGGAAGGACACTTCACTTTTCTTCTTTGATGGAGCCAACTGAATAGTGGTCCTGGATGTTTACAAGCTTTCGATGAAAATATGTTGTGACGATACTAGAACCTACCGCGATAGCATCATTGTTTGCTCTATTTTTTTTTTTTCGACTCCAGTGCTCGTTTTCTGAGACATTCTGCGTGGGCATTGTTCTCTCTCTCTTTACATCTGCCCTTTCTCACTCTACTTGTGCTGCTATTGGTTCTGCTCCAGCCGTCATAGAAGGAGGATAACAATAAATGGACAACATCACCGAATTGCTAAAAAACATAGACCCGAGCCGTATCGACGAGGCGCTAGCTTTGCTGCAACGCCTCAAGAACAATGCGCCATCACAGGAGCCGGGGGATCATTCCGTGGTCGTAAGCAGCAACTCAGAGGTGTGCCACAGTTCTTCAGGACCAGAACCGCAGCAGCTGGCGGAAAATGGAGGACAAAGGACCAAGTTTCTTACCGAGTCATCGGTAGAGAGGGCGAACGGTACGGTGGCAGAGGAGGATGACATGCCGCTTGCCTCCCTCAGACACGTATTCTCACCTGAGAAGAAGGCTCGCGATGCCCGTAAGGCTGAGCGGGAGGCGGAGAAGGAGGCACGCCGGCGGATGAAGGAAGAAGACGCGGCCTTAATTAAGTCAGAGCTTGAGGTGCGTAAAGTCATCTACGATGATGAAAAGGAGCACCGTCGGATCTTGAAAGACACGGAGCGTGACGCACGAAAGGCGGAAAAGGAAGCTGAAAGGGAAGCACGTCGAAAGGCGCGGGAGGAGGAGCAGGAGTCCGAAAAGGAAGCGAGGCAGAAAGCACGCGAGCTAGAGAAGGCAGTTCTTAAAGTGCCGAAAGAGGCCTCGAACAGCCTCGCTCTTTTTGGTTTCCTGAGCAGCACTGTCAAGGTGGAGAGCAACAAGAACAGGTTATTCTCCCTGTTTGTTCAGGACAAACGCGTTGCTCCTGCTGCGCTGCAATTTTGGGTGAGGGCGGAAGAAAAATTTTCGGGCAATACGGAGGAGGCCTCGGTTGTGAACCTTTCCTCTCACGCGATGCAGGGCGGCGCACGGCGAGACCCAGAGAATAGCAGGAATCACATGATGGAAAAAGAGTCCTCTCTGCTTCACCCGCCCATGCACTTCGATGAAGGCGCGCCTTCGAAGGCGAAGGTGTGTGTGCGCGACTTCAACGCCATGATTGAGGCTTCAAATGCGCAAGAGGTGCCACTGCGCGACCTCTTGCGCCAGTGTGGCTGCGCTTTCCACACGGTCGTTTGCGACCCATATGCGTCGTTCGACAACGAGGTCGTGTTCGCTGGTTTCTTCGCCATCGGGTACAATCCGTGCCAGTCCCGTCCGCCCTACTTCGGCACCTACAACCATTTGCAGGAGGGCAACTTGAACGAGGTGGAGCTGCTGCAGATGGGTCGGTTTCCGCTGCGGAGCGGCATTCCTCGCTTGTCAAACATGGATTACGAGTACGACTCGGGCGATGACTGGGACGTCATGGAGGGTGATGAGGATATCGCCGCGTCTTCTTCGAGTGACTTAGACAAGGACGCTGACTTGGACTCTCTCGACAGCAGCGACTTAGAGTTCATCAACGACGACGAAGAGGACTCCGACTACGACATCCAGCACAAAATTATGGAGGCACGGCAGCGTCGCCTCTGGCGACTGCGCAACAAAAACAAACTCGTGCCGTCCTACAGTGGACCGTTTGTTGGCATTCCCACCGATGAGCACCCACTTCGAGGCTTTGACGAGTTAGAGCGCTTTGCCTCTCTAAACGCGACGTACTTCGCTAAGCTCTTGGAGAATGAGCTGAGCGCATTCGCAAGCGGGCGTGCTGACATCCCGGCTAGTGGGGACGAGGGCCTGAGCGTGGAGGAGAGGGAGGCAAAGCGGCAGCGTGGCTTGATGGAGGCCGCACTGAAGAACCGACGCGAAATGACGGATACGGAGCTCAAGGCACTGCACACAATCGTTGCAGCCAACAGCAAAGTTTCGACCAGGATGATACTCGATGCCTTGAAGCAGCAGCAGCTCTGCGTCGGAGTCGCGAGGGCCGAGATTGAGCGGACCATCAGGCGCTTCTACGAGCGACGTCACCGTTCGCTCGTCCTGCGGGATGAGCCGTGGTCTCCCACTGATGAGCGGCTCTTTGTACGCGTTGCCTCTTCGAAGCCGAAGCCTCTGGGGGACAGCAGCACCAGAGCCAGGACAGGTGACTGGACGGGCAAAAATGAGGATGAAGGCGAGGATGCGGACAATGACACTGATAACAACGACATCGCAGAGTCCTCAGTTGAACGTGCTGCTGAGACCGCTGATGACGCTTCTGCCAAGGTAGGTGAATCCGGCGATGGGACTGAGCAGGCGCCTGTGACACTGTCGGAGGCTGTCGAAGAGACGAGACACCCGAGGCCGTCTCCGCCTAGCTCAGGCGAGGCGAAGGCGGAGACTGCGGCCCCCAGGACGAAGCAGATTACTCTCAGGGAGTTGTTGCCGAAAGCAAGCGCTTCGACCTATGTCAACGTGGCGAAGCGGCCGCGCGAGGACAACCAGACGGAGGATCAAGGCTGCGGCGTCACCACTGCTACCGGGGAGTGAGAGAAGAAAGGTTACCTGTGACGCCGGCCATAGCGTAGCCGGCGCATGGGCGCCACTCTTGTGTGAAAGGCTCCAATCGCAGATGGGCACGCTGGGTGGCACTCCTGTCTTTCCCGGCTCATGTCTTGAATGGTTCTAATGATGCAGATTCGTGGTATTCCGTGTTGAAGACTACCGTGGGGGACGTTGTGCCTTTCCTGACGTGTATTTACCAATAGAAAAAAATCTACGCACGCGCCGAAGAAAGGGGGTGAGGGAGGGCGGAGGGGAAGCACTTAAACGTGTACTAACTTGAAAACGTCCGTACTGTGCCCAATGGCAAGTCGCTTCTTGCGCAGCTGCAGCGACTCACAGCAGCTCTCTTTCAGAGGTACATCCTCGTGCTTTTGCTGCGAGGCGATGCCTCGCTGTCCTGGGACGAGTTGTGTCGCACTGCACTGCTGCTGTGGAGGGCAGAAACGCTGCACTTTGCTCAGTTCTTTGCTGCGGGTCAACCCCGTCCCATTGGCCGCTTCTGTTTCTCTCTCCCTCTCTCCCTCTCTCTGCGCTCGTCAGTGTCGTGCTTCAAACCTCAACGCAACAAGCACCCATACGCACACGGCAGAGCGTGATGCTCTCGTAGGACCGCTCGGCTCAATTTCTGTTTTTTTCTTCTTATCGAAGTCTTCTCTCTATTTTGCACATCTGCACACCCGAGAAAAGGGGAAAGAGAGGAGGAAAAAGAAAGACAGAAAGTGAGCCAGCTGCGCCTTTTTCGTTAGGCGCTGCTTTACGTCCCCGTCCTCCTCTTCTTCTTTGCCCACTGCCGTCTCGCGTCTCTTGGGAAACCGTGCCGCCACCGCACTTACTCCTTTCGTTGCCTTGCCGCTTAGTGTTGTTTCCGCGCAGCTCTTTGTGCGCGCCAAGACAGGTGCACTACGGTGCTCTACGGGACATACCATGGGGAGTAAGAACTCGGCGAACAAAAGTGCGGTACCAGTACCACCGCCCTTCTATGTTCTCCCTGACGTCCCCGTGCCGTCTCTGAAGCCTTCAAGCCTGGACTTCGCTGAGACCACTGGAAAGCCGATTTTATGCGCTGGCTGGATAGCACCAAAAGGTGATCCCTCGTGGTCGCGCCGAAATGTGGTGTACTCGTCTGACATTGAGATTCCAGTCCCGCAGTCGCGCCAGGTGCGGGTGAAAGTCTACGCTGCTGGCGTCAACCCCACTGATGTTCACCGCACCGCTGTGCTGCCCAGATCTCCTGAAGTAGGCTCCAGGGGCAAAGGCCGCCACACAACCCGTCACCCGAGACCCCCGTTTAAGTTCCCGTACGTGGTAGGCATCGAGGGCGCTGGTGTCGTGGAGAGCGTTGGGTGGGCTGCCGGGTCAAATGGGGAGGAAGACGACTCTGCAGGGGCATTGGCCTCTGCCGGCGCCAGCGACATCCATGTGGGTGACCGCGTTGCCTTCTTGGCTGATTTCACGCAGGGAAGCGGCGGTACCTTTTGCCAGTATGCCGTGGTGGATAGTGACATTCTGTGGAAGCTGCCGGAGGTTGTGTGTTCGCCACCTTTTCCCTCTACCGGGGGACTCATGCCCGGCCGCCTCATCGACTTTGTAGAAGCGGCGTCGTTGCCGGCCGCTGCCGCCACTGCGTACATCGCGCTCTTCGACAAGCTGAGGATAGAGACGCAGCGGTCGATTTTCATTAGCGGCGCCTCAGGTGGCGTCGGCTCCGTGGCGGTGCAGCTAGCTCACTACTTTGGGCTTTATGTTATTGCGAGCTGCTCGACACCAAACGTGCGTTATGTCCAAAACCTCGGTGCCGACTACGTCGTTGATTATACTCGCACAGATGTCGTGAAGGACATTCTCATGTACACAGACAGCTATGGAGTGGACTACCTGCTCGAGTGCGCTGATGCGTCCATGGCGGAGGCACACTCCGAGACAGTGCGGCTCGGCGGCTCGCTCTGCGTTTTGACGGGTTTGTTTACCCCAAGTAGTGACATGGTGTTTCGACGACAGCTGTCTGTGCACTATGTATTTCTCGGGCTGCAACATCAAGACCCGTTGGCACGGATGCAGCTGAAGCCTTTGGGTGAGCTGGTAATGCAGCTTTACATTCAGGGTGCCTTCAGCGTGAATGTAGAGCAGGTACCCTTTGTTCAAGCAACGGATGCCCTGGAGGTGGTGGCATCAGGCCACGGGCGTGGCAAGATCGTGCTAACCAACTTCCACGTAAACGAGGACCAAGAAGAGCGCCAGCGCCGCCGACATGCTCAGCTCTACGAAAAGGCTCAGCGTCAACATCAGCAAATAGAGATGCAAAAGGCTGCCGGTGCAGCAGCGGTTGCGGTAGCCTCTGGGGCTGCATCGAGGGGAGCGGAGTAGAGGAACGACCTCATTTCATTTTACCTCGTCGCTGCGATGCAAAAAGTGCAGGGTTGAGTCCGTGGCAGATATGGCGGCGTGTTTGTGCGGGTGATCGTGCAGTACCTCACCTTTTTCCTTCTTTCCTTTCTTCTTTGCAGTCGTGTGCAAGGACGGTGGGGGAGTAAGGGAGCTCTTGCCTCGCTGCGGTGTGCTTCTGGCGCCTCCTTTCCTGTGTTCTCGTGGCATTACCACCTCTAACCCCAGCAAGCATCAAGGACTTCATGGCGAGTTGCCGTTATGACAACGTAGTCTGTCCTCTTCTCGAGATGGAAGCCCAACCACCGAAGGGAGGCTGTGTGCAGGAGTGTGTGTGTGTTTTTTTTTTTTAGCGGGCAAGGGGAGACCGACCGCCAGTTCCATCCAAGCGATTTGCTGAGGTGAAGAAAGGGGGTATCCCTCACTCGCAGACTTATATGCGGCCCCTCCTGCTCTGTGGTGCCCCTCGACGTCCGAATGAGCACCCCCACGTCTACTACTACTCTCTCTCCCTCTCTTGCCATTTTCTCTTCACCCTCACGCCACTCGGTATCCGAAGCGAGGTGACCAAAAGGAGGAGCGAGTAAACTGCGTCTCTACAGCGCCGCTTTTCTGCGGATTCTCAAGCGGCTGCTCGCACGGCTTCACCGCAGCACATTTGTGGTTTCCATTTGTCGAACTGAAACAGTACAAAATAGTGGGGCTCACTACAGCCTCCTCCCCCACACCGAAAAAAGCAAACAAGAAAATACCGTCACAGGATGACCGGGCATGTGGGCAAACAAGTGGCGCCGGTGAAGTGTAAGGGATGGTCTGTCGAGAAGCCAGCCTTGCAGTGGTCGACAGACGCGGTGAAGCTGTCGGATGTGACGGTGCCAGCACCGGGCCCTACACAAATTCGCGTTAAGGTGCACGCAGCCAGCATCAACCCAATCGACTGGAAACGGCTCATGTTCTCCCCCTCTGGCTCTGGCCTTGGTGTTGCAGGCAGCGGTCTTGCAGGGTTCAAAGGGATGCATCGCAAGCCCCCGAACTACCCATACCCGTATGTGGTCGGTGTCGACGGCGCCGGCGAAGTCGAGAGTGTCGGCGAGAAGGTGACGGAGTTGAAGGTTAGTGATCGGGTCATGTTCCACTCGAGCCTGACGAAGACATACGGCGGCTCCCTGTGCGAGTACGCCGTGATGGAGGAGTCTGTAGCGGTTCCCATCCCGACTGATGGGGCGAAGTCGTTCTCGTATGAGGAAGCCGCGGCCATCCCATGCGCCACGTGGGCAGTGTATGTTGCCCTCTTCGACAAGCTGCGCATCGAGCCGGGCCGCAGCATCTTTGTCGATGGCGCGTCTGGTGCCGTGGGCAGCTCCGCTGTGCAGCTGGCGCATCATATGGGGCTCTACGTGTTTGCATCCTGCTCGCCGAGCAACGTAGACTACGTGCGCAGCATCGGCGCAGATCATGTGCTGAACTACCACGACGGCCTCGATATGATAGATCAAATCCTGGATGCGACAGAAGGGTATGGGGTGGATTACTACCTCGCCGTGACCAACACGCAGGATGCGGAGAATTTCACTGACACGCTTCGTTTTGGTGGTGCCGTCTGCCTGCTGTCTGGAGTGCTGATTCCCCAGAGTGATGTGCTGTTCCGTCGTCAGCTGTCAGTGCACTACGTCTTCCTGAACGGTCTGCATGACCATCCGTTGACGCGGCCACAGCTACGGTACATCGGCGACCAAGTGGCGAAGCTCTACCTGAGCGGCGCCTTTCGTCTGGACATGGAGGTCCTACCGTTTGCTGAAGCCGCCGAGGCGCTTGACCTCTCAGCGACCGGGAACGTGAACCACAAGAAGCTTGTTGTGCAGGTGGCGTCATCTTGATAGTGAATGACGACGTAGTCAGGAGGAGAGGGGGGCCATCTCGCCTCGCAAAATCGCTGTCTCATATCGAGCACCGTGTCCCTCACCTAGTACATGGCACATAGACGCAGGACTGACTGTGCTTTGTTGTCTTTCTCTTTTGTATTTTTACGCTCACCTTCCCTGTTGCACTCGCTGTGGGCTCTGTTGGTAAAGTAGCAGCGTCTCCAAGCACCGCTTCAAACCACAGGAATGAAGTACTCCACAAAGCACGGCTCCACGATATTGCCCAAGGTTTACGTGGCACGCACACGGACACACACGCACAGGCATCTGCGCCAGCTTCGCCAGGAATACAGGTGCAAGGGGTAGTATCATCCTGCCGTTTGTGTGCGTTGATGTGGCGCTCTGTTGCATCTCTCTCTCTCTGTTCTCATTTTTTCTTCTTCCGTTGCCTCCCATGTTATCCCAGCGATCCTCTAGACTCCCCACTGCTGCTTCTTTTTTCTCCCTTTTTCCAACTGCTACTGCTCTACTCTCGAGTGATGCACGCGTGCGTGCGTGTGTGTATCGGCTGATTACGGAGAGCTAAGAAGAGTTTGGGCTGGTCTGCACCACATCGATCTTGTGTTGCGTTACTTCTCCCCTCCACCACAATGCCTCGCAACCGCCTTGTGGCTGCTTGTACTGCGGTGACTACTCGAGGCACTCTGCAGTCTCATGCGCTGGGTGTGTCGCTATCCACCACGCCTCGATCATCGGTTGCGTTAGGACTCGCTAGGCCACTTCTCGGCATTCCCACTAGCCGAGGTGGTCACCACTCGCTGCTGCTGACCGCGACGCGGCGCTACACAAATGTGCTCTATAGGCTGCCGCCAACGCAGACAATTCCGACGCACTCCCCATCCGGGGAGGAGGTGGACACGGAGCTGTTTGTTCGTCAGGTCAAGAGCTTCTTTGAGGTACTGCGGCAATCACAGCTGATTGAGCGGTTCTATGAGATGAAGAGCTGCCCCTACTACGAGTGTCTCTTCACAAACGACCTCTTCTTCCAGCACTACGATCTGATCATTCCGATGCCGAAGCACGGGCGGGAGCACCGGTCAGCCGAGATTAGTGAAACCATCCGGTATATGCGCGGGTGGGGTGCTACTGGTGACGTGAACCACGTACTGCAGGACGTGAAGGGCGGCCGTGCGAGCGGTGGCGACTTTATTTCAACCACTCACGGCATACTGATGGGCTACGGCACATCGCGTACGAACAGGCTGTCCATGATGACCTTGACCGGCGCCGTTGCGCCATCGGAGGCGGCAGCCGAGCAGACACGCGCCTTGTGTGTGGAGCCGGTCGAGATGCTGCCAGAGAGTCCTCCCTTAAGTGATGTGATCGCCTTTGCGGGGCAACGCACGTTTGTCATCAGCGACACGGAGCACGGCCATAACGCGGCGCAGCAGGCGGTGAAGCGGATTCCAAAAGTGCCGTGGCAGATTATCAAGCTAGAGCCCGGATGCTGCTTTTTTTCGCACCTGGCCGGTGTGAACTACGTGTACGATGTCCTATGTGATCAAGACTTTCCCCTCTCGATGGAGCGGCTAGGCGAGTCAGGCATGAACCCGTTCCCTGTGGAGTGGTCGGAGCCTCGGAAGCTCGGCATTACGATGCGCAGCATCTGCATGACGGCGCGTTTCGCGCGCGGTACCATGAATGCCGGCGGCTACGCGAATAGCAGAGGTCACAGGGCTTCCAGCTTCAACTACCACAGCCGCGATATCGCCAAAAACTCCCGCCTGTTCGTCGGTGGAAACCGCAAGCATGGCGATCAGTTGTCTCCCCTGGCGGCCCAGCTGGAGGCGGACGAGATTCAGAAACCGGTGTATCAACCCATCCCGCGGTACGCGCCACCAATGCACCGCCGAGGAACGGTAGTGCCCACCGAGTCGCCCGAGTAGGCGGTGTGGAAGTTGCTGCGATGGTGAGTGCTTGCTGGGTGTTGCTGCTTGTTAGGTCTCCTCTGTGCGCGTGCCGCGTGGTGTGTAGTCGTCTTCTCACAGCTACGCAGTGCGCGTTACCTTATCGCTTTCCGAGAGAGAGAGAGCCGGAATCTTTACATGATCTCATGGGAATAGACACCAAGTATTGCATACGACCGAGTGGCCGCTAGATGGATGGTCATGATGTGCGCAGGAGTGTGCCGACCTTCACCTTCACTCTGAAGCAGGCGAGTACTCAGCACCACGCCATGTTGACACCGAACTTGCGTCTTTCCCGTTTGACCCCCTTACACGGAAGTGTCTCCGCTGGTTGCTGTCCACCCTCCCTACTCTCTTACCTCCTTACGCTTGCCTCTCCTCTAATTCCCCTCGCCATCTTTTTCTCCGCCACATTCACTCTTTGCTCACAGACGTACCCTCCTCTCTTTGCGTGGACTCACGTCTCTGCTGCTGCCGTAGCCTTCTCGTTTTTCTTTTGTTGTTGTTGGAATTTAGTATATTCTTCTTTGTCTTCTGATCGCCGAGCCTCCTGCTCACTCCGCCACAGCCCAGATTTCTGCTCCCCCCCACTGCTGCATTCAAACACACGCACACATTTGTTGGTTTATTGACTATTTTTGTTATTTTCTTTTTTTTCGGTTGATTTCGTTTTTTTTTTTGGTGGTTTGTGGTTCGTTCGCCTCCCACCCACCACCCCTTTTCCCCTTTGAAAAACACAACACAACACAACACAACAAAAAAGAGCGCCTCTTCGTCCCTCGTGTGTGTGTGTGTGTGTTTCTTCTCTACTCCCCACCCACTCCCTCCCTCCCTCCCTCTTGTATTACACCGGCCACGCTTCACAGGAGAGGCAAGAGTACGCTCCGTGTACCTCTACACGGTGTCTTTCTTCGTTCCTCTCTAGCGCTGCTGCTTTATTGGTTTGGGTGGTCTCTCCCCCCTCCCCTCCATGGTCCTCTCGGTGTCCATATCTCTTCGGCCAAAAAACCGCTATGCCCCCTCTACCGCGCCTGTGTCTTGGGGTGTTGTGGATCGTCTTCGCTGTGGGAAGCTGCGCTTGTACAGTTGCCGAAGGAAAACCCCGTCCCCCGTACACGAAGCCGGTGATCCAAACGTCTCATGACGACGCCTTCAACCCCGAGAGCAGTGCCAGAGAATCGGTGCTGCCCGTGGACTTCAACACGATTGTGGCGGATCCGTTCCTGACGCCTGCCACACTCCTGGAGGGGACGCGGAGCACCGGCAAAGCCATCGCACCAGAGCACATCTTCACGAATCCCACGCTGCGGCTCGTCTTCGACGTGCCGAATACCGGTCTTGACTTTGTGATCAATTTCACCTCTGCCAAGCACCCGCTGATTCAGGACCCAAACGGCACGCTGTGGCGCTCCGTGCTGCCCTCGAAGATCGAGGTGGTGAAGCAGAACACCAAGTACACCTACAATGTAGGAAACCTCAGCCTGAAGAGCTACCGGTCCCAGTCCGAGTCTGTGCAGGTGGTGGCAGGCGCACCGGCGGCCGATGCGGAGTGCTACTCCTCGAAAGCGTGCTGTGCAGTGAACTCGAGCTACTATAGCAAGTACGAGCTGGTGGACAGTCCTGTGCCTCCGTACGTGTGCACAGGCGCACCAGTCCCGTACTCGCTGAGGCACTTCACTTTCAATGTTCACAGTACGGCGAAGTTCCGAGAGGCTTCGGCGGTTGCTTCCTGTGAAGTTAAGGCGAATCCGTGGGGCGAGGCATCGGTCACGTGCACCGCAAGCTCAAGTGTTGTCATGGGGGGTGTTACGGCAAGTCCTCCGTACAGATTGCCGTCTCGTGCTTACTCACTGTGCCGTCAAGGGGACAGCCTAGCGAATCCCGAGTCCGTGTCATCTCCCTTCCCTGTCGTGCTGGTTTCTTTTTGTCCAGAAAGGCACTGCATTGGATACACACCGGCCAACTACCGCAGTGACAGGGGCGCCTGCATCAACTACCCGCTGGGCTTCTACACCTCTGCACGTGGAAACAACACGAACCAGTTCAGCTCTTTTGAGGAAGACGCTGCTGGACTGTGGCCCTATTTTTTCAACGGCTGCAAGTGGATCGACGACGTCACCATGTCCTCCACCACGATCCAAGACATCAGCTTTCAGTGCGACGTGCCGGAGTCCACGGGGTGGTCGCTTTCATACGAGAACTTCAGCGCTCATCTCACAGACACCATCGCACCGCTCTTTCCGATTGGCCGTCCAACGCGAGTCTCAGGACAATACGCCAATCCAACGGACAAGGACACCATCCTCTTTGAGGTCGAGTACGTCTCCTTCTCCCGCTTCAAGGCGGGCAGGTGGACGTTCAGGATCTGCGCGGCGACGCAGTGCGCCACGCCGACCTTTCCGGTGGCGGGTGACACAGGGCACTACCCCAATGTAATGCGTGTCAGTGTCTCCGCGTCGAAGCTAGGCCTCTCCACATCGCCCTACGAGCCCACCGTGATCATCGAGGTGTACTCCGCCATCACACCAACGACGAGTCCATTCCGCACCCTCCTCGCCCCATCGGTCGTGCATGTGGAGAAGGCAGTCACGCTATCGTCCCAGGATACAGTGAATATGACCCTTGCCCGTGACCCACCAGAGCGGGTTCTCTCTCCGTACGCCGCGTCCACATCGGGGAAGACGACTAGTCGAGTGCTGTGCGAAGGGGACTACCGCTTCTCGACCCTGACGAACAACTGCCAGCCGCTGACGGACAAGGACTGCGCTACGAAGTATCGCGGCCGCCGCTCGAAGTTCGACTCTGCTACCAAGGCGTGCGCATACTCTGTGCCGCCGCTGAATGGCCCCCTCGTGTTCAAGTCGCTAGCCGAACCGGAGCCGCCGCGCCTGTACAGCCCCGAGGAGCTTCGTGCCATCCTCAAGACTGTAAAGCTACCGCAGTTTCTCCGCACCATGGAGAAGTCGTATGAGGAGTACGAGCGACAGGCAGCACGGCGGGCCGGCCGGCCAGTAAGACTACCACCCGGGCGAGCCGCGGCCGCTGAGGACACTGACGTTGCTGCCGCTGGCGCCGCCGATGAACCGGCTATGAAGTACATGAAGGAGCCCAGTATGCCTGGGTCACGCGGTCTGACCATTGCCTGCATTACGGCGACATGTCTCCTGTGGACGGTGGCGCTGCTGCGTGACGTGCTTTTCAAGTTTTTTGCGGTGGGCCCCTGGGATGGCCTGCGCCCGTGTGCGGGCCTTGCGGGCGCGGTGGGGTGCTGGCATCGGCTTGGTGGGGCATGTGCAAGGGCCCGCAGGGAGGAGCAGCCGCAGGCGCGGAACGCCGCGAGCAACACCACGGCCACGCCAATGACCGCCCGGCTCCCCACTTCCCCAAACAGGACACAGAGCGGGCAGAGAGGTGGACGTCCCAATTTTGCACCCAAGACGCAGAAAGGAAACGGTGCGACGTTCATGGCCGGGACGCCGTTGCCCTTTACAACGAAGGCTCCTCACGCGGCGCCTCGCGAATCCGCTACCTCAGCTCCGCTCCAGTCGAAAGATCCAACACCCCCACTGCAGCGCGAGAAGCGGGGTGGCGGAAAGAAGGGGCGTCGCCCGCGCGCGCAACGCAGTCGCAACGCTGAGCAAGAGCATCCACCGAACGTGCCGGCAGGTGTAAAGCGACCGGCCTCTCTGTGGGGTGGCCCACGCCCCTACGTCTCCACAGGGTTTCATCCGGGCCACCACGCCTTTGGCTTTCCGGAAGCGCCACACGTACCGTTTGGCAGAGAGGCCGGGGTTGCCGCCTCAGCTGGCGTCCCCTTCATGGGAGGTGACTACGCGGGCCAGAGTGCCGTTTTTCCTGATGAGGGTGTGGGGACGGGCCCCGTGCCAGTGGCCTTTTCCCGGCCACACTCCGCATCGTCGCAGCGATGGTACAGCTCCCCGCCGTCGGGGTGGCGGCCCTTCGAGAATGTCTGCTCCCCTCTTCAGTCTCCCCGCTACGCGCCGTACGATGCCCCCCTCTCAGAGTTTGGTCTAAATCCGCCATCCACGTCGCTTGATGGGCTTGGCGCGTTCGTGCCAGCCTCCTTTGCGCGACAGTCCTCCCGTGTGGAGGTGCTCTCCTCGGACACAGACGAAAGGACACGGTGACAGCAGGGCGGCAAAAGCGTCGCTCCAAGCCAATCGAGCACGCCACCTGAGCAGCATCAACTGATGCTGTGTGACGGGAGGGGAGGGAAGGAGGGGTGTGTGTGGTGGAGGAAGAAAAGGATAAGTACAGCTGAGATGGGGTGGGGTGAAGTGTTGTGTGTGTGTGTGTGTGCGCAGCGCATGGTCCCCCCTTCCCAGCCCTCTCGGTACCAGTCGCCAGGTGTTTGTCGCGCTGCGGTCGTTTTCTCGCCTTCGCACGCTCTCCGTATCTTTTCCCCTTTTGTTCGTGTTGTCTGTGCACTTTTCAGATTTCATCTCCTCTTCTGCCTGTCGCTCGCCTTCTCTCGTTGTAGCGGCACCCTACGCACTCCACGGCTTCCCTCTCTGGGCTCTCTTCTACACCGTGATGCTTCCCCATTTTGTGTTGTTTTCGGTCTTCTGGGAGCTACGATGCGCTTCTTCATTGCCCGTTTCACCTCATACCCCTTCTCCGCTCCTCACACCCCCTCCCTCTGGTGCTGTGGTGCGCTCAGTGCTTGCGCGTTTCCGAGTCACTTCAAGGACTTGCCGGCGACTGTGCGCCTGCTTTTTTTTCCTATGTGGCAAAGGGGCTTCGTCAGGCAGCCCGCGAGGTCCGCGACTGGATTGAGATGAAGCGCGTGCGCGGTGCTGGATAACGTAGTTAGCTTCAGAGACAATCATCAACTCCCTCCCCACCAAGGTAACGCCCAATAAGCAGTGCATCGGCGCGTGTACTTCACCTACTCGGTCACGTGTGCGAGGTCAAACCTACGTGCCACGCAGCATGTATTTTGCTTTGCTGTGGATACTAGATGCTGACATCAGGGGGTACGTAGATGCCACATCCTTCAGCGTACTTTACATGGGGTGGCAGTCTCCTTGTTTCTCCTTCTCCTTGATTCATGTCCACTTACGCTTTCTGAGCTCCCCATTCTCTCGTCTGCTGACACCTCCCTACACTCCTTTCACCCATGTGTAATCATCTGGCTACGGGTGCATCACTGTAGTTTCGAAGCGACTCTCCCTCTCGTGAAGGGTCTGCGTGCTGAGCATTTCCCCAATCGTACACTTTTTCCGAGGTGAACCAGAGTTACGGAGCACGGCCCCAGCAGAGAGTGCTTCTATCTTTGATTCTTGAGCAACGCCAGTGTGCAACACCCACCCACCCACCCACACACACACACACACACGCCCAGGTTTGGCTCGCACACGCCACAACCAGCGTAGCTTTTCATTTTGTTATAGTCTTCGAAGGAATACGTGCAGTGCACATGTCCTACCGAGCAACTCACACAGCCGAGGGGCCAGCGGCACTCGCAGGCGCCAGTCCAGCATCTGCCTCTCCGTACCTGCCACCACCCTTTGCAATACAACATGGATCGACAGGCCCTGCGACTTTCCCACAAGTGTCCCCGAGCCCTGTACACTCCTCCGCCACGATAGAGGAGCTGTTGCGCGAGAACACAGCTCTCAGGGCGCGTCTTCAGCTGTCCGATGAGCAGCGTGTAACGCAGGAAGTCCTGCGAGAACAGCTTCACCGCTTCTTCGAGTCTGTCGCGGCGCACGAGCAGGCCAGTCAGAAAGTGCTCACAGACCAGCGGCAGGGCGATGGAGAAGAGAGCGGCGCGCCAGACGATGGCGCCGGGGTTGGCCAGGCTTCTTTTATGAGTACTGCCCTGTCGGAAGTCCTGCACCGTATGCAGGAGGAGAAGGAGCAGGCTGAGGCGTCCCTTGCGCAGCTACAGAGCAACACGGTGGCTCCCCTGCATGCGCAGCTTGAGGCGATGGAGAATGAGAAGCAGCGGCTCGTGGCCCGGGTAGCGGAGCTGGAGATGTCCATGTCGAACACGCCCGCCCCGCCGCTGGTGGCGGAGCTGAGGCAGCTGAGGGAAACCGAAGCACTGCTTCGACAGCAGCTGCAAGAATACCAAGAGTCCACCATCACCACCGTCGGCACATTTCGGTCTACCGTAGAGGATGGTCTTCTCGCCGCCTGGCGGGTGCCGGAGCTAATCCACGCGATGGAGGTCATCAAGGAGGATGTCCGTACGCATCAGACAATGCAGGTAGCCCAAAGCGTACTTCTTGAGGAGATGGAGCGCCGACATGCCGTCGAGCGTGAAACCGAAGCGACGTACCGAAAGGAGGAGACAACAATGCTGAGGGAGCGCATTGCCCATCTCGAGGATGAGGTGAGCGCTGCCGCAGCGCGTGGGGCAACTTTTGCAGCGGAGCGGGAGGCCATGGAGGCACAGCTGGCCGCCGCGCAAGAGGCGATTCGCCAGCTCACGCAGCAGCACAGCGAGGAGCAGGTGGCCTTAGCTCAGAAGCGCCAGCGCGCCGAGCAGGACGCGCGCAGCAACCCATCGTCGATCCGAGGCGAGCTGACCAAATTTTGGTACGAAGGCCGTGACCGCATCCGCGAGCTGGAGCGGCAGTTGCAGGCGATGCACACAGCAGAGGCCAACCTGCGCGTCTCGCAGGGCCGTGTCGCACAGCTCGAGCATGGCAAGGCAACGTTGCTCGAAAATATTGCTGCCCTCGCCGCAGAGATAGATCGCCGGCGCGAGGAGGAGAAGAAGCTGCGTGCCCAGTGTGCCGGCGTCGAGGCGGAGCGGGATCGGCTGCTGATGAGCGTTGCGAAGACTACCGGCTCATTTCTCTCGGAGGGGGAGCTTCTGGACTGCTGCAGGGCTATCCGGGAGGCTGCGACGCGGGTGGCGGCTGCGAGCGCCACCGTCGTGGCCGATCCACAGGCGATCGAGGAGGCGCGGCGCCGTGCACAGAAGCTGAAGAGCGAGGTGGCACAGCTTCAGCGGCAGAAGGACCAGCTTCAGCGCTTCCTCGTGCTTCATGAAGATCGTGTGCGGGCACTGCTGGAGCAAGAGGCACTCCTGCTAGTGCGAGACTCGAAGAGCGGCGAGTCTGCTACGGCCCTCTCTCCGCAGATGGGCAGCGGCACGGCTCTGAAGGGGGCACCGGGGGCGGCGAGTACGGCTGCCTTTTCGCTGCCGCAGTTCCTCGAGTATGTCCGGCAGGGCGCCAACGATGTATTTCTCCAAAATGAGGATACCGCGGCGCGTGCCGTAAGGCCCGGTGGAAAGCGGGGCCCCAACAGACACGCCAGTGCCAGCGGCGATGGGAGCACTGACAGCTCCGTGACCCCGCACCGCGACTCCTTCTTCGCGCTGCACCAGCAGCTTGTTCAGAGTCAGGAGAGGCTGTTCACCTCGCACCGTGACCTACTCGAGGCGCGCAATGAGAACCGACGGATGCAGGCTGAACTGGACAGCGCACACAGCGAGCATGCGGCAGCTGCGGCGGCAGAGGAGAAGGTGCGCCGCTCCATAGAGGTGGCCAACGCGGCGCTCGCGCACCGCACAACAAGCCTCACAAACGAGCTGCAGGAGCTGCAGCGCCACTACACCTCCGCGGTGACGATGGTGCGTACTACGTTAGAGGGCCTGTCCAACGTGCTGCAGCTCTACCATCAGTCGGAGCAGCACGCGGCGAAGCTGCGCGAGATGGTGCAGCAGGAGCGCCAGGACATGAGTGACATGCTGCGGCGCGAGGCAGCGTCGTGGGGCGTCGGTGCGGGCACTGACGGCCATGCGAACGCACAGGAGGCACAGCACTCCGCTGCGGCCGAGAGAATCACGGCGGCGCTGCGGGACATGGAGGCGTACATCGCCGAGGCGGTTGCCGAGACCACCAGGCAGGCGGCTCAGGACCAGAGTAGCTACATTGGGAAGCTCGTCAAGGTTATTCAGCAGCAGGAGGAGCGGGTGCGGGCAGCTAAGGCAGCCTTCGAGGCCTCCGCGCAGGCGCAGGCGAGCAGCCTGGCCGAGCGTATCAGCGCCGCACAGCAGCAATGGGAGTCGACGTGGAGGGCCAAGTATCAAGCCATTGAGGCCGAGAGGATGCAGAGCGTCATGCAGCAGCACGCGAGCGTCGTTCTGCAGCACGCACTGGAGCAGGCTTTGACGACGCCAGCAGTGGCATCGTCTGCTGCGTCGCCTGAAAGCACGGCGGCGGCACCTCCTCAGGTGGAGGAGTCCACGGTGCACATGATCGACACGCTGCAGGCGATTCGAAACTTCTTGGCGCAGGCCCGTCAGCGTCAAGCGCATCAGCAGGAGCAGCTGCAGAAGCTGGAGCAACTCAGGCTTCTGCAGCAACAGCAGAAACAGACTGCCTCGGCGCTGCTCTCCCCTGCAACCGAGCAGACGGCGCCAACAACTGCGTCGGTCGACCCGGTCAGTGCTCCGGCAATACCACCCTCAACAGCTGCCCCACTTGCCGCTGACACTCAGCCACCACACTTGCTTACTCCTCTATCGATCACCTCGACCACTGAGACACTTAACGTAGCTCCAGAATTAAGCACCACGTCTTCCTTCATGAGGAAGGAGGATGACATGACCGAGACAAGTACCCCTTTCCTTCAGCAGCACATCGTCCCTGCAGTTTCGGCTCCAATGACAGACTCTACTGCCCTCGCCACCGAGCGTGAGACTCGTGAGGCGCCAACGGAGCACGAGGAGGAAGAGGGTTCCAGACAAGAGGCGGGGATTTCCAGTGACCCTTGCCTCTCTGCACTATCGGACGAAGAGCACCCACCCGCTCACCCGGCTACTCCAGGCGCGCAGCTTGACGAGACGGATGTGCAGGCGGAGCCGCAAGAGTCGGTGGAGGGTGCGACTGCAGGTGCCTCCCAGTCGCGAGTGGAGGAGGAAGACGAAGAGGCGCTGACTAGCCCGCCCACCTCGTTACAGGGGGAGGGGGAATGAGCAGGAAGAGATGGATGCCTGATGCGAATGAGGGTGGAGTTGCTGTGGAGGTGGATGATCTTGCACGTCTCTCTACTGTGTGGGTGTGCGCGCGCGTCGGAGCGGCAGCTGTGCTGATGCTAAACAAACAAGCAAACATGAGGCAAGTGCATGAGTAGCGCAGCCGCCTGCGTGCGTCTTTCTCGGCCGTATCTCCTGCGCAAGGCACTTCTCTCTCTCTCTCTCTCGCTCTGTGGGGCTTCTTGTCTTGTGGTCTTCGCGGGTGGCCCGTGCCGGTGGAGAGCGCAGTTAAAGCAGAGACACTTGCGCGAGATGAGGATGTCGGTGGATAGGGCTGGTAGGGAGGGCCGGTCTGGTGAGGGGCGGTGAGTGGAGCGCTACCCCCCCCCCTCCCCTCCCCTCCCGCGCGGGCAGATCGACTGCGGTTGTGTTGCCTCGTTGCCTTTCTCTCCACCGAGTCAGTGTTCTTCTGCGCTCTCTCTCTCTCTCTCTCTGAGTCTCACCCACAGTCATCCACAGTCACCCACAGGCGCCCCATCCCTTTCTTGACCGCATCCGGAGCTTCGCCTCCTCTCTGTTTTTCTGTGTGTTCCAGCAAAGCGCCCTCTTCCTCCCCCTCGCCTATAGAACTTCCCCTACCTCCGCTACAGGAGAGGTCGGTTATACCCGCATCTCTCGCCCCCCCCACCTCGTTGGCGCCGCTATCACACTGAAGGACATGTGGGAGGGCGAGGTGGTGTCGAGAGGCAGTGGCCCCGTGCGATGTGCATTTTCTCTGTGCCTGCTGTTCCTCTCGTCTTGTGTAATCGTGTCTCTTCCCCCAGAAGGATTGTAGTACCGAGGTGGACATGCTCCGCATCGTGCTTCAACGCTTAGCGGTGCAGCACCGAATTGCCCAGCAGCTGGAGGCGGTGTCGCTGGACGAGGTGCTGCGCCGCATGCAGTCAAGTTCACTG
Source organism: Leishmania panamensis (assembly GCF_000755165.1). NCBI lineage: Eukaryota > Euglenozoa > Kinetoplastea > Trypanosomatida > Trypanosomatidae > Leishmania > Leishmania panamensis. The sequence continues at coordinate 226,159 of NC_025855.1, read as the reverse complement.
ACAAACCCATCGCGCTCACTCGAGGCCCACTTTGTATTGGCCACAGAAGGGCGTGGCCATGAGCCCAATACCCCAGCAGCGACCTCATCCGGTGCCGAGAACCTGAAGGAATCCTCCGGCGACCTGCTGCGCAACGCGCTCAGCGAGCGGCTTCTCGCTGAGGTGCACCGAGAGCTCGGCTCGCCCACCATCACCCTCGATGATGCCAGTTTGATGTTAGCCAACTGCCTACGGCACGGGCTCTCCCCTTTCGCCACGCAGCAGATTTTTACCCTCTGGCAACGGCGTATGCACCACGCCGTGGCTGGTGCGCCTTCCGCTGCGTCGTCCCGCACATCCATCTCGATGCTTGGCATGGGAAAGGGCAACACCGCTGTTGCGCACGCTAGTGGAGGCGCTGCCGGTGTGAGCGAGCTGGCGCAGTTTCAGTCCCTGGTTCGTGTAATGGAGGCGTGTCTTGATGCCCATGATAGGCAACAGCAAGATCTCAGCCGATCTCTGAAACGAATCTCCTTAGCAGCACCGGGTGCGCGGAAGCTACGATCGAAGAGCTCGATCGTCTTCACCCTCGATGACTTGGCGGCTTTGGTAGACACTGTGGAGCAGCACTGGACGCTCTTTATCGACCATGGCACCTCCACAACAGGGCTGCTCGTGCAGTTCACCGCTCTCGCTCTGGTGCTGACGGGGTGTGCTTCATCGGCGGCCGCCGAGGCAGAGCCTGGGAGCCGGTTCGTAAACAGTCTGCGCCGGCTGAGCCACTTGCGGACGGATCGTGCGCTGTTGCAGCAGCGCATCTTCTGCCTGTGTGATCAAGCCATCGCTTTGCTGTGCTCTCAAGAGGAGGAAGCTTCGGCAGCAGGCGATGGAAACACACCGTCTCGTCGAGAGAGTCCGTGGTGGTATCGACCGCAGGAACTCGTGCGTCTGTCGCAGGCGATACAGCTTATTGAGCTCTACGAAGCGGAGCAGCGGCGGGGCAGCGGAACTGGCTCACCTGTTGAGCACTCTTTCCATGGCGAAGGGGGCGGGCCGCGCAGGCCAGGAAGCAGCGCCGCACGAACGTTGAGGAGGGACTCTGGTAAGATGGCGCTGCGCTCCTCAAACCCGGTGCGAGGCCCGGCGCTGAGTGGTGCGCAGACTGCGCGTGCGCCTTCCATGGCACACTGCCTACTTCACCTGCCCACTGCGTGGTGGCCCACTTCTTCAGCGTCCCTTCATGAAGCCGCTGCGGGTCATCGAACGACGGCGGCGGCTGTCCGGGCAAGGCGACGACTCGGCGTCTATGTGACGCATCGCGCACTACAGCACACCTCCACAGCGATGTCTCGCCTATCGGCACCACCGCCGCCGCCGCCGCCGATACCCTCGTACGCCGTATCGCCTGCTCTGGTGTCCATCTCCCTTGCAGACATCGGGGAGATCTTCGCCACGGTGTGCGCCACAGCGTCGTCCCTGGCCTCCACGGAGGCAGTTACGGGGTTCTCGTGGTGGGTGCGCGATGTCTTTGTCCAGCAGTACAGGCAGCGCAGCTTGCACGACGTGCAAGAAATAGCTGCGCTCTTAGGGATTGCAGAAGTCTGCGTCTTGTACCCCGACGGAACCCAGACGGTACTCGCTGAGGCTCTCAAGTGTCTCCAACGCTCTGCCCCTGTTTTGTGGCGCGTTGGTGACACGGCAGTGACTAGCGGGCCCGACACACCCGGCTTACTGTGGTCACGCGCGTGTGAGGTTGTCGGTGGTGCACTGACTCTGGCCACTCTCCGTGCCGAGGCCCAACGCACGCTGCGGGCATTGGTGCACACCGCAAGCCAGCCTGCGTCTTCTAGTATAATGGCGAGGGGGTCGAGCAGCGAGCTGGCATGTCGGCATCAGCGGTACGGCCTCTTGGTGCTTGCATGCTTGCAGCTGCAGTCACCAGGCGGCACAATCACCCCAGCCCTGAAGCGGGTGATTCAAGAGCTCGTCTTCTCTGCACCGTTTCGCTGCGATGATGCTGATCACGGGGGACTGGCTGCGGTGGCGCGAGCTCTGTTCATTTTCACGCGACCAGAGCTGACTCTTCGAGCCCCTGCATTCGCCCAGGACACGCCACTGTGTGATCCGGCTGTCCCGTACCTTTTAAATGAGTTGACACGCTTCCTCTCCTCGTCAGCTGCTACGTGGGGCGATGGCGCGACCGTTGTCGTGGAGGATGACAAGGATAATCTGCAACCCCTGCCGCAGCTTACCTCAGTCGAGCGACAGCTGCTGCGCACCGCGTTGCATGAGGTGCAGCTGCAGACGCAGCACGATGTCAAGGAAAGGACGCCACGAGGACACGTGGTAGCCCCCAGTGGCGGTGAAGTGGGTCAAGGTCAGGCAGCGCGTACGGCATCCGTGCAGGTGCCGCTGTCGCTCTCAGTGACGACGCAGGCTGGCGTGGTCGACTCCGCGGATGCCTCGATGCTGTTCTCCGATCGACAAGCAGGTGCGGTGAATACGAAAAGCGGTGCGAGTCGGCGTTGTATAGTGTCCCACGAGCGAGCCCCTCGACGTCGTATGAGCAGCTCCAAGGAGCATCTGGTAATTCAGTCGGAGATCGATAGTCTGACCCACTATCTCCGTCAGCGTCTCTCCCTGAGGTGAGCCACGGTGTCCGTCTCTCCCCTCCTCTCTCTCTGTTGCGCTGCTAAACGGAGGAGGAGGGCAATGTGAGTTGATGCCTTTGTAGCCTCACTTTCTCCTTTTCACGCCAATGCCGTCTCCTCTTTCTGAAGTCTCCCTCTCTCGCTGGCGTTGCCCCCCTTCCTCCCTGGTCTAAGCCTCAGGGGGGTGGAGTGGGTGGGAGTTCGCTTGTTTGCTTTCCACTGAAGAATGATCCGTCCTCCTCTCGTAGTTTCCACTTTCCTTTCCTCTGTTGCCCGCTGCAGCTGCTGCTGATGGGAAAAGAAAAGCCCCAAGTACTGGCTTGAGTCTGCATCCCTTCCCATGCCACGGACTCGCGTACAACAAAATCATCGCGGACAGCCAGATTGCCCTGCCGTGTGCGTGTGTGTGGGTGGTGGTCCCCTCTTGTAAACAGGCTTAATCTCTTGTCACCTCGCGGCGCGGCTTCTCTTTAGGGTGCGTCTCTGAGCGCTGGCATGCTGGTCCTACCCGGCCCACATACTCTGAGGGGTACTCGCCTCTTCCTGAATGGTGATCAACACGGCGCATGTTTCCCACGCATTTGGGCAATGCGGTGTGATGTCTGGTCTCTACCCACCCAACCTGGTCACGACTGCATTCTCCGTTGCTCAGTACTCCCTCCTCCGCCGCCAGGCCTCTCTCTGCCGCCACTGGTACTTTGATCTCACCTTCTCTCTCGCTCTTTTCCGGCCCCACCACACAGGCACGCACACCAGTATCGCCGTCGCTCGCTGTGGATGTGTGCCTGAACAGCTTGCCGCTGCTCCTACAACAAAACATTTCTTTTCCCCCCTCCTTCATTCGCCCTCTTAACACGCTCCCACCACGTTCGTACTTTGTGCATTCCACATTCATTCTACCGGCCAACCACCTCTCCCCCTGCAGTGCCCGGTAAGGAGCGCAGGGTCGTCGTGAACAGAGTCGGCTGCTCGTGAGCGGACTACCTCTTCACCGGCTTCGACCTTTACTCTGCAACTTTTCAGAAGTACATGCCAATGAAGGCCGGTGACGGCAGCATCAGCATCCGTCACCTGATCTTCCGCAAGGCCCTGGTGGTGTATGCTAGCAAGCTACTGACGTCCATCGTGAAGCTGCCGCCGGAGGGTCGGCGAGCTTAGCCCTTCGGACGTGCTTGCGTGGGTGAACGGGAGTTTCTACTGCTACAGCGTTGGCGAGGCTGGGAGCAGCAGCCTGGCGAGAGGCTGCGTAATTTGAGGCGGATTCGCGACGCGTACGTGGACCAGCTTGTGCCGGAGGGTTCGATGCATGTGGCGAGGATGTGTACGCCGGCGCATCTCCCCTTGACGGGTGGCGTTGTTGGGCGGAGAGAGGCGGTGTGTGTGTGTTCGTCAAGTCGCTGCTGATTTCCAACGACTTGTTTGCGTTTGTGGGTTTTCTTGCTTCGTTCATCGTTTCCACGCCCCGCGGGCGTGCGTGGGTGGGGTGGTGCGTGTGCGACCCTCTCGCCCCTATCCCCTCGCAGTGCACGGCGGGCGATGGCGGCGCCGAAGAAGCTCCAAGACAGAAGCAAACACCAAGCCAGAGCTGTCCAACATGCAGCGTCAGGGCAAAAAATAAACAGAAGCCAAGAGTGCCGCCTCCCCCCAAAGCGATGGCACCCGATTTCCAAAACGGGGCGGCGCATCGAAGTCTCGGCGCTGTTGGCGTCGCAGGAAAAAAAGGCACCGCGGTCGTAAAACACGCGCCCCTGCGTTGCCCGCGAGTAGTTGCCAGGCAAAACCGCGGGGGTGCGCGCGCGCGGCTGCTTTGGCCTCGGCGCTCTTCGGTTCCCTCTGCCCATTTTCTTTTGGGGGGGGGGGCACTGCTTGCCCCGCGCTTCGTTTGCGTCTCGGGGGAGGGGGGTCGCCGGGGGCCTCGCTCGGCGGCGGGAGGGCCAGGGGTCCGGCGAGGGGGGGGCCTCGGTGGGCGCCAAGGAAGGCGTGCGGGGCCTGGCCGGGGGGGGGGGGGCGGGGGCCCAGAGGGACAGGCAGGCAAACGCAACACGAGGGGGGGAGGAGAAGGAGGGGGGGTGGGCAGGCCGGGGGCTGGGCCAAGCGGGAGACGAAGAAGGGTGCTTATGTTCGTGCTTGCGTGTGGAGAAACCAACTTGCTGATGGTTCAGAGTTGAGCCGCGTACATGGGTGCTGGGCTCTCTCGTTTGTCTCCTCACGCCATCTTCCAGCCTGTCGCACGTCCATGCGCACCGCGTTGCCCACACACCTTGAATTGCTCTACGAGTGGCGCTTCTCATCCTCCTCTACGCTATAACAATTTAGAGAAGCACACGTGTGTATATGTACCGATAGATACGGCCGGTCACCGGTCCAACACGGTTGGTGCTCTTCCGGCGTGTCCATTTCTCCGTTATAGGAGGGATGAGCTCAAAAACGCCAACTCGACCTCCTCACCGGCCACCGGCCCGATCGCGCGGTGCGAAGCGGCTGCAGACGCGCGTGGCTGCAGTAATACGCCGACTCAGTCATCTGGGCACCGCCGCGATCTCAAACTCTGCGCCTATTCCCCAACCCCCCGACTCCGCAGGTTGCCTCACAGCCGCTCTCGTCAGACTGGCCGCTGCGTGGGATACGCTCGAGTCACGCGGCCACGCTGCCCGCCATATATGAGTGGCACAGACCTGCTCGCTGTCGCAGCTCGCTCCGACGCAACGCCATCCAGGACCTGACCAGCGACAAGTCGCTCCGACATCCCTACGCCGTAGGGACTTGACGCGGGAATACCACGCACTGAGGTGTGCCCCGGTCATCAGGGGCCACGTAACAGAGTAGAGAAACAAGGGGAAGTTAGAGGTTATACACACCCGCACACACACACACACACACATCCATACGCACACGCACACATGCGACATGCGTAGTCCCGTTGGCTTTATCGCTCTGGTGTGCGGCAGCTATGTGTGCCTTTCGGACGCTGTCTGCGCTGCAGCACGTGCAGGGCGGAACCGTTGGCCGTACGGGGTTCGCGGATGCTGTTTTCGACGACGTCCAGTCTGCACCAGTCTGCGTTTCTTCATCCCAGCGGAGTCGCAAGGCCCAGAGAAAGAGAGGAAGAGTACGAGAGTGAGAGGTGGCGAAGGGGGAAAGAGGAAGTGAAAACAAAACGAGAAGGAACAATCAGGTCAAACCATACAAAGGTGAGACGAAACTGCACTCTCAGGTGAAGCCCCGGTTCGTGAACCCCCCCCCAAGTAAGCGAGACGCGCTGAAACGGACGAACAAAAATAGTGAGGAAGGGGGAGGCAAACGAGTGAGGGGGGGGGGCGCCCTTGTGCGCCGTAGCGTACATGAAGTGTGAACGATGAGGACGATGAGATCGAAAAAAGCAACAGGATAGCCATCAAGCGTGCAGGTGAGACGGAGGTGAGGCACGCTGTGAGCAGGCGCGGGGTTTGCTTGTCTCTCTGTGTCTCACATCCTCGACCATGTGAAGCGTAGAGAGGCCAAACCCGACGAGAGGAGAGAGACTAGCGGGCGTGCATACTTGTGAGGGAGGCGAACGGGGAAGTGTGTGCGTGTGTGTGTGGGGATGGGGGTGGGTGGGTGGGTGGCGGGAGGGAGTCCGAAAGGAGCTCTTGCCTTTGCTGCCCATATGAGGCTGTGCGTGGACACTGCAGCGACGAAGAGCGTGGCTGTCGTGTCCTCTGAGTTCCTGCATGAACAACGCGCCTTTTCACCTAGTTTTACCCATGTAAACAACTTTCGTGTGTCGATCAAGGGTGGCAGCGTCCTCCCGTGGAAGCGCAGCTCGCCCGTGACTCAATCGTGCCGACACCGTGGTACCCTGTCTGCCTGCCGCTGCCTCTCTTGTGGCGCTCCTCCACTCTCCTCGAAGAAGCGGGGAGACGAGCGAAGCGAAGACCTGACGGAATGCGAGCTGGGGCCCCCACCCACTTGCGCATTCCGTCGGGTCACGGAGGAGGAGTCTGCGTTGTGTCTCCCCCCCTTCGCCTTACAGCTTGGAGAGGGTGGCAGACGACTTCTTGAAGAGCGCGGGCAGGCCCTCGTCTTGCAGGCCGCACGACAAGAGGTCTGCGATGGCGTCGCGCGGGTTCTTCTTCTCGTACACAATCTTGTAGATCTCCTTGCAGAGCGGCATCGACACCTTCAGCTGCTGCGCCAAGCGCATCAGAGGCTCCGCCGTCGCCACACCCTCCGCGACGGCTTTGCTCGTGCGTTGGATCTCTTCGATAGACGTGCCCTCACCGAGTCTCTTGCCCACTGTGAAGTTACGTGACAGCTCCGACGAGCACGTCAGCTGGAGGTCGCCGAGGCCGGCGAGACCGAAGACGGCGCTGCCATCGCCGCCCAGCGCGCCCGTCAGATCTCGAATCTCGAGAAGGCCGCGCGTGATGAGGGCAGCGCGCGCGTTGAAACCCATGCCGAGGCCATTCGCCACACCAGAGCCGATGGCCAGCACGTTCTTTACAGCGCTGGCCACCTCGAAGCCGATGGTGTCGGTGGTTGCCCAGCAGACGAAGGTGCGGTCGCCCGTCGTCATGATGCGCTGCAGGCGGCGAGCCTGATTGATGTCGGCGGAGGCGATGCCGACGCACGTGAAGATGCCAGCGGCCACCTCGATGGCGAAGCTGGGGCCTGCAAGCACCGACAGTGGGTAGTCCGCGAAGAACTCGCCAACAATCTGCGCCGGGAACTTCAGCGTCGACCGCTCAATTCCCTTCGTGCACACGAGCACCGGCACGCACTTCTCCTTCGCGTAGGTGATCAGGTTCCCACCGCTCTTCTGGAAGAAGCCACGCAGGAACTGGGTCGGGATGACGAAGAGGATGATCTCGGCATCCTTGTACGCCTGCTCCACGTTCGAGGTGAATGTGATGTTCGACGCAAGCTTCACACCCTTGAGGTACATCATGTTCTCGCGCTTCCGATTCACGAGTTGCGCCTCCTCCTCCTTTATGTGCCACACGCACACCTCGCGGCACTTCTTGGCGAGTACCGTCGCCAGCGCCGTGCCGAAGGCACCGGAGCCGAAGACGACGGCCTTCTTCAAGTACAGCAACTCATTCGCGTTAACCTTTCCGTTCGCGGAGAGCATCTTTTCCCTTACCAGTTTGGGTTGATTTCTAGTTAGGCACGGAGCGGCCGTGTGTGTGTGTGTCGGCAATAGAGCGACACTCAGACTGACACGGAGAGAAAGTGCACGCGTGCTGTGATGAGTCACAAGTCTGCGCGGCACGTCTGTTGGTTTATAGATGGGAGTGGTGAAATGGGCGTGTTGCGATACGTCGATGTGCTTTAGGAAAAGGGTTGGGGTCTGCTCTCTGCTTGTCGTTGCACTGGCGGTCTGGTGTGTGCGTGTATGAGGGGCGGAGTTCGAGAGAGAGGCAAGAGGCAAGAGAGGCTAAGTAATGTTGTTAAAGGGTAGGACTGAGAGGAGGGCAGAAAAGTCTTTGGGCGGCCGTGCGTGCGCGCGTGTGTTGTCAGTAATGAGCGATGAATGGAGCACGAGGAGTAGGGGAAGGGAGAGGGTAGAGGGTACTAAAGATGCGGACGCAAGGAAGAACAGGCACATACAGGTGAGGGAGGACGTTGTGAAGCGATGGGATGTAGCGACGCCAGCACGGATGGTCCATGGAAGAGATCGCACCTACACGCCAGGCGATGCAGTGGGAAAGGCGTCTAGTAACGCCGCAAGACACCAGACCCGCCGTCAAGGAATTTTCTTCGTCCCCCCTTTTCGCCTTCTTTGTGTGACGTGAGCGTGTTCGGCGGTCAACACATGCGCGCATGCACGCGCACACTCCATCTCGGAGGAGGAGGGAGGGGGGGGGGGGAATCCACCCCCACACACACACACAGGGGAAAAGTGAAACACATATTGAAACTGTCCGTCAGTACGGCGCGCAAATACCACCGCCTCAGTCGAAAGGAATACAGAAGCGAAAAAGAGAAGCGAAGCGCTCATGACGATATGCACACGGCGCATGTTCCAGCCACGTGTCGTGCCACACCGCGTTAACGGTGATGCGAGAGGAGACAGAGAGGCAGTGAGACTTCGACACGCGGAGAGAGGCGAACGCGCAGGCAGCACGGGAACAAAGGGAGGGTTGGCGAGAGACTCGGAGAGGCAGAGGGAGCGGGGGTCGGACGACGACTATCACCACCGCAACAGGATCCAACAAGAGCCATCGCAACAAGAGATTCATCTATGAGGAGGGAGGAGGAGGGGGGGGGGGGAGGGCAGCAACAGCATAAGCACAGAAAGGCACGCGTGATTGCACCTCAGCGAGCCGCTGTCACCACACCACACCACACCACACCTGCTCTCTCTTGCACTGCTCTGGTCTTTCCTCATTCTCATAACCGTCGTGCCTCACGGTAATGAAGGCACACACACACACACACACCTGCAGAACGCCGAGGCTCTGAAGCGAACAGGCAAAAAAATAGGAACGAAGGAGAAGAGGGCAAAGGGACGGAGAAGGAGGCGGTGGGGGGGAGGGGAGGGGCGTGCGGGTGCGCAGACCCCTCCCCCCTTGAGGCCACACACAAGCACGCCAGCGCAGGGGAGTTACTGCTGCATTGACCCTTTCCTCAAGGCTGCCTTGACGACGATGTGGAGCGCACCATCGGCTTGGATGTGTGGCCTGCCACCATAAAGGGTCCCATCACCTCCTCTGTGGCAGCGTTGTCGCTGAAGCTACGGGGAAAGTTACCAAGGCCCGTGCCTGAGGCATCTACAGTACCAGGGACGCTCAGCCCTGACGTGCTGTGATGAAGGTGTTGGTATGGGCCTGATGAGGGCGCCGGTGCAGCCGTCGTCGACCCCAGCATAATGGTTGGCTGCGGTTGCAGCGGCAGTGGCGGCAAGTCCTTCGCCACGTCCACTTTCGGCGTGCTGCCTGAGCGCCGAGGGCTCTTCACCAATCCAGAGCTCGCATACGGCCTGGGCACAGTGGCGCTCGGTGGTGGCATGAACGGCAGGGGAGGCGGCGGTGGCGGAGGCACAGACTGCCGGGTCTCTGCTGCACTCGCCCCAGTGAAGGGGCTCGAGTCCGACAAGGGCGGTGGGAGTCGCGCATCGAGGTCAAGACTAGCGTGCTCTGGCTTTGGGTGATACGGCGGCTGCGGCGGGTTGTTGCTACTCGCGCTGCTACTTCGACGAGAGCGGTGGCGGTGGCGCTTTCGCATGGTTACCGCCGAGGGCACGGCGCCAGTGCTGCTGCTGCCGGAGTGGGTCACGGACGTCGCCGCGCCACGGGTGGTGTGTGACTGTGGTGCGGGTGGAAAGGCATCGCGTGCACCATCGTTATCATGAATGTTTATGCGGATCTGCGTGTTGCTGCTCGGCTGCTGCTGTTGCGGTGGGAGCGGGGTCGAAGACAGCGGCGGCGGCGGCGGGGTGTCGGAGGTGACAATGGGCAGAGGCACTGCGGCGGGTGACGACAACGCTGCCGGCGGCGGTCTATCGACAGTGCGGAGCACATACCGGTTGTTCGCACGCGGTGGCATGTACACGCTCGGTATGCCACCACCACCACCAGCGGCTGCCGCCGTGATTACGTTGGTGGTGGCCATTCTGATCGGTGTGTGGTGCGCGATGCGGTGCTCCTCACTCACGACCCTGTCCATATTGTCCTTCTCGCAGGGGCAGAAGATGCACCAGAGAAGAATCACCAGCAGCACCAGGAGAATAACGAAGAGGACGACGCCAACGATCAGTAGAATTAAATCGTCCCTCGTCCACCGAGAGTTGGAGGAGCTGCCCGACTCTGGCGTCCACTGCGTCGTCAACAGCGGCTGCAGCGCTGTGCGCGCGTCTTGAGGAGCGAAGCAGATGATGAAGACGGAGCTCGGCACCTCGAAGGTGAGGACGAGCTGATCCGCTGCCGCGCCCCCCGACGGAGTTGCCTCAGAGAGCACGCTGGTGCAGTTGGAGACGGCCCCGAGCGTGTAGCGGTGTGTTGTCTCAAGTCCAACGCCCGCGAACGTCATACTCAACGTCGCCTTCTGCTTCAGCGTTGGTGGTGCCTCCACGACACTCGTTACATACACTAAGCTACCCATGTACGTCGCGATGATGGTGGTGGATGGCGCGTAGAGAACTTGTACACTAAAGCTCGCTGGCACTGCAACGGCGAGGGTTTCTGTCACGGCACGCCCCGCATACCGTTCCTGCAGCTGCTCGCGCTCCTGTTGCGGCAGCTCCACCGACTTCACCGAGCTCACGGACGACGTCGGCGACGGCGGCGGCGGTGCAGTGAGGCTCCAGACAAGACTCGAACCCCACGCCGACGCATTAAAGGACGATACACTACCTCCATCCGGTAGAAGCACACTGTACTCGCTCTGCAGGCCGTTCACTGGCCCTTGCGCGTTCGCCAGCGTGGCCGTACACTGCAACGGCTCGGCCGGCGTGTACCACATCATCGACCCCGTCCGGGTTGATGCACACGCCTGCTTTGATGCTGCGGCAGTTGGCACCCCTATCAGGAGGAACGTCTGCGGGCTGTTTACCATCGTCGTCCATGCTGATGTGGCGTCGCTAGTCGAGCTGCCGGCGCCATCCGTGGCGAAGACGGTGCCGGCGACAGAGATTTGCAGGCCGGTCTCCGGTATCACCGTGAAATTGTACCGGCCGTTGACATCGAAGGGGTAGGTGCCAAGGTTCACCGCTGCGCTCGTGCTCACGTCGCCGTTGTAGTAGTTGGTCACTCTCAGGTCCCTCGGCAGGGCCACAATGTTTCGTGCTTGGCCCTGAATCATTGCAATACCTTGGACGTGGCACATCAGCACTCCACCGACCCGTACCATGTTCGGCATCGGAAGCTGTGTTGAACCGGAGCTGCAGCCGATTGTCGTCAGCGCATTCGGCGACGTTGCCAGCCGCACTATCACGGGAGAGTTTTGCACGGGCAAGCTCTCGTACGGCGGCGGGGGTGAGACTACAATCTCGATGAAGTTCACGAGTCCCGCCACTGAAGATGAGGCTTCCGGTGCGGTGACGGCAAAGCTGTACGTCGGGAGCCCACCGGTCGTGGTGCCGTTCTGCGTCACTGTACCGACGCTGCCGGCGTTCACCCACACCGCAAAGTTGTTCGGTGCATCGCTTGTCAAGGCTGTGATCATGCAGTCAATTGTGTTCGCCGTGGACCCGATCGTGCGGTCAAGGATCCCGACGGGGAGGCACGACACCGCCGCCACAGCCACAACCGGCCCGCCGCCTTCGGCCACCGTGAGCACGCTTGACGTCGCCATCAGCGTGTCACCGCCCTGAAGCGTCACTATCGCCTTCATGACGTAGTTCCCGACGGTCGACACCCGCAGCGCCAAGAATGTGAAGTTGGTGAAGTTCACGTGCGAGTAGGTGGTGCCACCGGCCAGGTAGCCGACTGGTGCAGTGGTGATGCCGTCGCTGAGGTACAGCGTCATGTTCACAGTGCTGTACGGCGCTGACGTGGCGAAGCCCGACTCGTTGAGAAGCATGATTGTGGGCTGTGCCGTGCACACCAGCAGGGCTGTACAGCCCCCTGGCTGCACTGTGAAGACGGATTTCACAGCTGTCCGCACGCCAATCTTCAGTTGGGTTGGCATGAGGAGGGGGGTGCTCGACATAGACTTGCGGAAGCAAACCATGTGAATACCCTGTTGCGTCGGTGTCGTGCTGTAGTTGGCATTGGTACCATCTGCGCTGACGGACACCATGGGTATGTAGACAGCAAAGGCGCCGAGGCACACAGTCTCCACTGTCGGCGAGCCTGGGATGCTTCCTACGTACACCAGTGCAGCCAGGTTGGACACGGTCAGCCCGCTTCCGGTGAAGACAATGTCCAGCTGGACACCCACTTCAAGCACTAGGCTTGTGACCTTCATACTGATCACGCTTGGCGACACTGTGAAGGGCGTCGGGGTGATGAGAACAGGGGTTCCCGTCACCGACCCACTGTCGCTGCTGCTCGTCGTGAGGCCGTAGGTGGCGGTGTAGCACAGTACGTAGTCCCCCGTCGTCATGAAGATGAGGTTTCGCGGCATTGCTGTCATGCCCGTGTTATTTTCCGGGCTCGGGTTCATCGAGTTCACGCGCGGGGTGTAGTCTTCGTTCGTACAGATGTCGCTCGGCACCACCATCGAGGCGGAAAGGCCCACAGCCACCACCACGTCCGTCGTTGACAAGCCACCACCCGTGAGCACCACCGTGTTAGTGCTTGTCACCGTCATCAAGGGAGGCAGAGTGACGTTCGTTACGGTGCTCGCCAGCACGATTGGGCCAGCGTTGCTGACTGGACCGAAAAGATGCAGAGGCGCCGCTGTGGTGCTCTGCGCGGTATAGCACAGGGCGTACGGGCCAGAGCGCGTCATAATGCCAGTCGTTCTCCACGTGCCACTCGCGACGGTGTACGTCAGCTCGTACCGCAGCGACGCTATCGTCTGTGATTCTGTGCAGGCCACCCACACGTCTCGCATAGTGAGTGGCAACGCCTCAGATGTCATGGCGGCCAGCCACGCCAACGCTGTCGTCCCCTGCGCTGCCGCATCACCGCTACTGGAAAAGGTTAGTGCAATGGTCAAGACGCTTGACACGTACACCGGCATCGGTTGGCCGCTCCAGCTTCGTGGGCTGGCAGGCGTTGCTTCCATCATCGCCACCACCCGCGCACACTCGCGCCCTGTGCTTGCGGCACACGTGCCATCCTGGTGTGAGTAGCACGCGTAGTAAGTCCCTGCGCTAGGAACGGCTGCTGTGACGGTGGTCACGCCCGTAGACTCACTGTAGCTCAACTCTGTGAAGTACGCGTCGTTTGCAGGGGCGCTGACACCGACGCAGTTTGCCGGGCTCGTCACCAGCACTGCCCAGTCCGTTATCGCTGGCAGGACAGTGAGGTTGAAGCTGAACACCTCCTGCGCTGTCACCAACAGTGTCACATTAAGCGGCGGTGGCACACCTTGGCTGAGGGTGATGGTGTTGCTCGACAGCACCGACACGGCGTCGTTGCCAGCACTCCAGTAGCACAAGGAAAGGAGCACCGTCGACGGCGATGCCGTGGGGATCGCCGAGTTTTCATTAAACATGTACGTCCATGGCACGCGCAGCTGCGTCGTACCGCTGCAGCTCGACACGACCGACGCCCCGCCTGGGAAGGTGGCCGCCATCCTCGCGCTCGACGACATTATTGCCAACACATTCACGTAGTAGCGCACGTCGTAGCAGTCCTTATCGCTGAAGAAGAGGAGGGCCTCGCCGTCTGTGCAGGACTGCGCGCTTGTGCCGACCAGCGTCCACAACATTGACTCGCCAGAGGAGAGTGCTGTGTTGCTGCCGTTTAACTTTGCCGACGTGGCACCACTGGGGCTCGCCGTCCCGGTGATAGCCAGTACATCCCCAATGACGTGATACTGCCCACCATACAGCTTGTAGCACACCGAGTACGGCATATTCGTTCCGGCGGGTGACACTCGCCACACATGCTCTGCGTGCGAGCCGTTCGCGTAGAGAGAGTAGTACGTAATCCCCGCGGCCGCCGAGTTCTGCTGACACATTGCGTCGGTAGTGCTACTGCTTGCACTCGCCTGAATCAGCTTGACCATATCTGTCGCTGCAGTCGTCGCCACAAGCCCCCATCCAGCAAAGACGTGCGTCAGCAGCTCGTCTGGCCGGTACACGTTCAGCGCACGAATTGGGTAAAGCGTCATGCTCTTCGGGTTTGGCGTGATCAGCACGACATCGTAGCCCCAAACCACTACGTAGCCGCCTGGCACGTTCGGGGCGGCCACCATGTAGCACATCGTGTAGTTGCCGCGCGTGCCGACGGCGACTTGGAACTCGATCGAGTGCGGCAGCGCGTCGATGCGCGACGGGGCGGCAGTGACGGACGGTGCCTTCTCGGCATCTGTCGGGGCGACACAGTCGACACTTGAGCCGTAGTACAGGACTACAAGATCCTTGGCGGAAAGATCAGACGTGCCTTCGGTAGACGCCGAAAAGTTCAGCGTGAATAGTTCGCCTTCGAGTGTGACGACCGGCGTTTGTGTGACGACGGATGGGTTGCGCTCGTGGATGATGAGGTCGTCGTACACCAACGTCCACACTGTGTCTGCCGCAAGCCGGTAGCACACACTGAAGGTGCCGGTCATGCTGGCCGTGAAGTTCAGCGTCGCCGTCGACCCGTCGCTGCTCACTTCGGTCACGGTCCACCCCTGCGACGTGCCAGGGTTGGCGCTGGTTGGCGCCTTCACACTGTAGGCTGCGAACGACGGCGGCGGCACTGAATCCTCGCTACAGTTCATCGACTGCGTGATGAGTTTCGTCCGGTCGTTGCTGCCTAAGCCCGTGCCGTAGAAGCGGATGTAGTTCACTTCATTCACCCGCGCCGAGAGTGGCGTTGTCACAAAGTGCGTTGGGTTGGCAGCGAGTATGCTTGACACGCCGTTTGGCACCTCCGACCAGCTACTCCCGCTCAGCTTGTAGCAGCTACGCGTGGTCGTTGTTGAGGCTAGTTCTGGCGCCTGGGCGTGGTAGAGAGTCGTGAAGTGGGTGAAGTCTGAGGTGCCTTGCACCAGTTCTCCAGAGGTGTCCGTGAGGATCCAGCAGGAATCGAGATTTGCCTGTTTGGCCCCGCGATCGCTGTCAGGCGTCAGCACCACGGCATCCGGCGTCGATGTGTCTCTGTCGAACATCACTCTGAGCAGTTGCCCCCGCCGTGGTGTCGAGACGTCGGTGTAGACGTTGGACGGGTTCGTGTTGTACACGCGGAACGGGGCGCCACTGTCCACCACGCCGCACGTTGCGAGCTGGTAGCATGCAATGTAGTACTGCGCCACTGTCGGGTCGTAGTTGCCAACAGTGTACCGAACGTAGCGGCCACCGCTCTCTGCCGCCGAGCCATAGACACCTAGGAACGAGGCGGTAGCGAGGGTGCCGGCGTGCAGCGCGACCGCACACCGGCCGTCAGTGTAGGCGGAGCTGCTCGACGTTGCCAGTAGCGTTGCACCGTCAAAGGTGCCGTTGAAGACGGGGCCGGGCATGAAGAGCGGCGGTAGCGCGGCGTACGGGCGTAACGAAGGGGTCACCGAAGAGCTGGCAGAGGTGAAGTTCATGAGCAGCCGCTGGCCAATCTGAACGTAGCGCTGCGGAAAGCCCACGGTGCTTGGTTGGCGGGCTTGGACGGGAAAGAGTGACTTGTCTGGGCTGCTGACGTAGTCCAATGGCACGGCGAATTGGTTGCCCGCGGCGTTGGTGTAACACAGTCGTACGGAGTTCGTACCACTGCGGAAGAAGACGGGCGGCATAGCGTAGGTTGTCTGCCCGGCCACCACATCTGAGAGCGCAATGCCGTCGGTCGGCTGGAGTGCGTCACCCACCGTCACAGTCGCTGAGGACGCTGGTAGCAAGCCGCTCGAGAGGAGACATGGCGATGTGCCTGGCACGAGTCGCAAGTGATCTACCGCCGTAAAGACGTACCCGCTGATCACCTGCGTCACTGTCACGGCCATCGCCTGGCCCACATTCCAGCACCCCGTCGCCATCCCGGTCGGGGTGACGTTCGTCACGCTTAGATCGGTGCACGCCGGACTCCAATTTGTGCTTGCGTTGAAGCGGTAGCACAGTTTGTACGTGCCCGGCAGCGGTGCGAAGAACACCGCTGCGACGCTGCCACTGCCGCTGCTCAAGCTGGAGAACGAGCCTGAGTCCACGACAATGGTGAAGACAGCCGCCGCATCGTTCGTGCACCACTCGCTTTGCGGTACGACCCGCACCTCATCCACCGACGGCGACGCCAGGTATTCGAACAGGGCCGTGCCGATGATTTGGGTCGGGGCGTAGTACATGGCACGTAACGAGCCTCCATTGGCTGTCGTCGAGCCACTTGACCCGCCGTTGTCGCCGTTGGAAGGGCTTAGCGCACCTGTGACGGAGCAGCGGTCGATGAGAGCCTCTTGTATGCTCAGCACTGGCAGCACCGGCGCCCACGTGCCGGCCGCTAATTTATAGCAAAAGTGGTGTGCGCCGTGACTGGACGCCGTGCCGCTAAAAGTTACGAGGGACCTGGTGAGAAACAGCGACGCGTTGGCGCTCAGCACTGCCGCCGGCAGCGTCAGGAAGGCCGTGTCGGGAATGTAGAACATGCTCATGAGCGTCGCCGGGTCCTGACTGTCAATGTAAGACTCGACACAGTTGTACGGGTCGCCAACGACGGTTATGGTGTCGTGCATGCTCACCACGTCGTCTGGTTGCTGACTTTCCATCGTGAAGGTCAGGTTCAGCGTCTGCATCGCGCGCAGAAAATTCTCCTCGGAGGGGAACGTGGTGAGGCCGAGGTACGGCCGAATCCAAAGCGTGTTGTTCGTCGTCGGCGACGAGGGTACGACTGTTGAGGCAACGCGGCCGTACGAGGTCGACAAATCTGTCAGCGCGCACACCACCAGCGTCGCGGAGTCGAGTGCGTAGTCGTGCTTGAAGGTGTACGTGTATAGGAGATCGCTGACCCGCGTGAGAGTGGCCCCAACTGGCGTGAAGGCTGGGGCGCCGTCGCAGAGCGTCAGCTCATCCACATACCTGACAAGCTTAATGGCGGTCGGCGGGTAGGTCGTCATGGACGCGTTCACCACGAAGTTGAGGGTGATCGTCTGCCCGACGTATGTCGGCTGCGGCCAAGGTGTGAAGCTCTGTGGCGAGCCTGGTGTGCCGGTGATGTAGCACTCGCCTGTGTTTGCGTCGATCTGGCCGCACGTGCACACCGGACCCACCCGCTCCTCATGCATGTAGCAGATTGTGTACTTGTCTGTCGTGACACCCAGCCCAACCGGCCACAGCACCAGGTACGTTGCCGACGTGCTCGTCGTCGACTGCAACTGTACTGACGCTGGGATGAAGCTTTCGATGTAGCGGTCGTCGCAGTGCAGCGCGGTGGTGGCGTAGAAGGAGAGGCGCCAGCTGTCGCCCGTGACGTTAGTCCCGGGTTCTAGGCGGAACGTCAGCAGCTGCTGTTGGCCTGAGATGAAGGAGTCTTCCTCCACGCACTGGATGGGGCCTGTCGTGATGCTCAGCGAGCCAGGCACCAGTGCTGCCGTGGCGTTGTAGAGGCGATAGCAGAGATTCATGCTGTCCACACGCAAAGAGGCGTTGGCGGCCGTCACGGCCGTGGAGGAGTTCGACAGCAACGCATCCCACTCAAAAAAGATGCAGCCACTGCACATGTACGGGTCCTGACCGCAGCTCACAGTGGACGGCGCTGCCCACACTAGGTCTCTGTCAGAACTTGGCGTTAGAAGGCTGAGCTCATCGTAGAAGGCTAGGGCGAACTCCTGCCCAATGGTGGGGTAGCCAGAGGCGACGACCCACGACTGCGGTACCAACTCCTCCACCGTGATGGAGCCGGTGGCGAGTGTGCCACCCACCACTCCCCACGCCAGCTCTGTCGCGCTGTAATAGCACACGCGATACATCCCCGTGCTATTGAAGCTGCGGTACAGCAGAGCATCTGTCGAGTCGACCAGAGTCAGCGTCGTCGTGGCGTTGTCCTGCACCGTGACGGCCATAGCAGCAGGGAAGCCATAAATACTCGCAGCCTCCTCGCACGCCTCGTAGGTCGGCGTCGTGATCTTCACCACATCCCCTGCGCTTGACGACACCAGTAGATGGAACGTAAGCGTGACGCTCTGCCCGACGCGCGGTGGATTCGGAGAGATGCCCATGATGGACGGGTTCGCCGGGTTAATGTAGATGCTGGCAGCATCGACGGTGGTGGCCACGTCAGCCCACGGCGTGTTGTCGCTGTTGCGGACGCACAACCGCGCGTGCCCGGATATCTGCCACACCGACACGTCCAGTATCGCCGCTGACGATATAGCTAGCGCCGGCTCTTGCACATCCGCAGCCGTGAAGTTGTGGCACCATGTTCCTGCCCTCGTTGTTTCCGCACTTAGCACCGCGGCGCCGACTGGCGCTGTCAACGCGCCACCAACCAGCTGCAGGTACAAGTGTTGCCCTGCGCGGGGAAGGCCCTGCAGCCCGTTTGCAGGAACCACCGAGACCGTCAGCGGCTGCGGCACGCTCAGCGTCAGCGCCTTGCCGACCTCGCGCCACACCGAGCCGTGCTGGTAGCATACGTAGATATCAACGGGGCTCGTCGGCGAAGTGAACTGCGTGACAACCACGTACGCCGTGTCGTTGGAGGTGGCGTCGCCCAGGCGCGCCAGGTAAGGGCTTGAGTTGAACGGGCGCGGCGCACTTCCACACGGCACGTCTGTGAAGACGACCTCGTCACGGGTGACGCTCAGGCCGGTGCCCAGGATGGTGAACTCAACGTACTGCCGCCCGCGCGACACCGACCCAGTCGGCACGTTCGTCAGGTAGCCGGTCGGGTTGCTCTCTGCCACTGCCAGCAGCTGTGGCACCTCTGCCACCGTCGCATTGGAGCGGAGGTAGCACACAGCCGTGTTGTTGCTGCCCACAACAGCTCCGCCTGACATGCTCAGCGTGTACACTGGGTACGCACTTCTGCGGGGTGAGACGAGCGTGGAGTCGACGTCGTCGCACACCGTGTTTGTGAGGCTCGTGAACTGAACGACGTACGCCTCGTCGCCGTCGTGCCCAACATCGGTGTAGCCAAACGTCAGGCTCACATCCAACATGCCCTTCTCCACGACCTCCGGCTGCGTTGCGAACGCCGACGGGTCGGCTGCCTCCATCCGTGTCGTCTGCAGTACATAAGGGACGCCTACGTACTCAAGCTGCGTGGACTGGCGGTAACACAGGAGGTAGGAGAGCGGGAATAGCGTGGAGGTGTTAGGCGGAACACCAGGCCCAAGAGAGGGCACCTGCGCCTTCCACTCACCAATTCCAAGGGATGCGATGGTGCCCGACAGCTCACTTGTGCCCACCACCACACCGCTCGAGTTGATCTCCAGGTTGTCCCAGCAGGTTCGATCTGCCTGCACCAGCATCACGAAGTCACTGCTGCTGAGCGGCGCGCTGGAGGTGTAGTTCGAAAAGTTGTAGTACAGCCGCTGGCCTTGGAACTGCTCTAAGGTGGGCAGCTGCGTCACAGTGCTTGGTGAGTTCATCACCGGAGTGACGAAGTAGCCTGTGCCGCCAATCTGCGCGTAGCCGCTGCCAAGGCGGCGGTAGCAAACCGGGTAGCTCTGTGTATCGCTGAAGCCGACGCGTAGTGAAATGGCGGCGGCGTCGGAGGCGCTCGAGGTTTCGCTTTCGATGGGTTGCGCCGTCGCGTGCACATGGCCGTACGGCACGACAGCCTCCACCTCGTCGAAGCAGCTGCATCCAACGCAAGCGATGTACATCTCGTCTCCCACCTGCGGGTCCGCCACTGTTAGCACAGTCGCGCGGCCGCGCATCGGGGTGTTGCTTGACAGGACACTCGACGGACCACCCTCCAGAACAGGCAGCTCCGGCGACACCTCCGCATAGGCGCCGACGGTCGATACATTGTAGCACACAGTGTAGTTCTGCGCTAGGACTGCGCTACCGACTAGTGCCAGAAGGAACTGGCTCACCATTGCATCGCTGCTGACCGACACAATCGTGCCCGTGACGACGGTGTTACTCGCAACACAGGTGTCACCGGGCTTCACCAGCATCACCGCGTCTGTGGCCATCAGATTCTTGCCGGTGAACACCAATGTTGGCTGCGTCCCGACGCGTGGGACGAAGTTGACCACGTAGGAGATGGGGTTCGGCTCCAAGACGTAGATGTCAGCCAGACGCGTTAGGTAGCGTCCGAGGCGGCGGTAGCACACGCCAAAGGAGGTGACGACGTTGATGGACTGCGAAAAGGTCACCAGCATTGTAGTCGAGTTCACGTACTGGGTGGTGTGCGAGGTGCCGGACCACTCTGTCGGCGTCAGTGGGCGGTTGCATGTCTCCGCACACGACTGATCGGCAGAGACGATGTACGCCTGGTCCGTTGCCAGCAGCCCAGAGCCCATGATTTGAATCAGCACCGGGTACGAGCTCGGCAGGATGACCGGCGGGGAGGTGGTCACCTTGTACGGATTCTTCATGACCACCGTCTGCAGCGAGACTGATATGTTGCGGAAGAGCGTGTCGTACTGCATCTTGAAGCACCAGCTGTAGTGCCCGGTCGCCATCTGACTCCCAAAGGTGAGGTACCAGTTCGAGTATCCGCTACCGTAGCTGTCCAAGAGTGCCAGCTGCGCGCGACCGCCAGAGGCTGTTATGAAAGTGTCCACATCCGTGATGCTGCCGCAGCTGCCGCTGATGGTGTCGTTCAGCACATCAGACGAGACAACGATAAGCACATCCAAGGCACTGAAGGCCACGTTCGGGTACAGCACCATATCGCGGGCTGTCACGTTGAACACGGCCGTCTCGAGCGCGTACATCGGCGAGGCAGGGCACACCGTGGCGGTGAGGAGGTCAGCTGGGTAGACGGAGAAGATGGCGGGTGTGCCATCGTTCCCAGCCACGACTGCAAAGTTGGCTGACGGGCTGCCAGGGGATAGGTTCACCTTGCGGTAGCACACGTAGTACTCGCCCAGGTACGAGCTTATCTCCGTCTCCGTGCCAGTCGTCGCGTTGAAGACGGTCATCTCACTTGTGCTCAGCGCCACGATAGGTGTGAGAGTGACACCGGCGTACGCCCCTGTTGTCGCCTCACACGGTCGCCCTGTCAGCCCCTGGGATACTGGAAAGAGTCGCACCTCGTCTGCATTGCCGAGAGAGCCGCCAGCGCTGCTGGAAAAGGACAGCAGCGCGTAGGCGCCGGCCAGTGCGTAGTTCGGCGTGAAGTTGCACGGGTCGCACGGCCCCACCACAAGCGGCGTGGCATGCGTAATGTTTGGCGTCATCGCGGTGGTGTACGGTCCGATATACACGTTATAACTGCCCGCGTAGGGAAGCGAGACGGTGAACTCGCTCGGTCGACTTGCCCCCTTCTGGTAGAACAGCGGTGCCACGTAGCTCACGTTCAGAGCGCACACTGTCACCGGTGTCAGCGCAAAGGCCACGCGGTGTACTTCCAGCCCCGCTACCGCCGTCGTGAAGTAGAACGTAAAAGGCTCGAACGGACGCGGTGCCACCCAGCTGGGAAAGGTTGCCGAGGCTTTGCTGCTCGAGTCGCGCAGCGGCCCTACAAACGGGTCTGCTTCCATCGACACCCCTGCAAAGAGGTACGTCGGCGGCAGGGACTGAAGTGGCACTTCCGCCCAGCTCGGTGTCGTTGCCGTTGCTCCTGCGAGCGCGTAGCAGACCGTCACGCTCGCCACCGTGGAGCTGCAGATCTGGTACACGTGCGTGCTGCTATTACTTTGCGCATTTATGTAGCTGATTAGGCCAATGGCGCTGCTATTTTTGGCATTCACCGCGCAGTCAAAACCGCCAGCCCCTGTGCCGCGCTCCACTAGTTTCAGCTGATCTGTGGCCTGCAGTCGCCCTGCCGCGTCGCTGCCGTCGTTGCTGCTGTCGTGGATGTAGAGTGAGAAGACCTGGGTCTCGTACGGTGGTAGCACGGAGAGGCTGTAGTGCGTCGGGTGCGCCGGGCCGACGGTGAACTGATGGATGTCTGCCACCCAGATCCATGTGTTGTTCAACAAGAAGCTCTGGTAGCACAGAATGAAGGTGCCAGTCTCGTTCACGCGGGGATAATAGTGGGCCACAATACCACTCGGGCTTTCTACGGTGCTGCCTGCTGCGCCGGCTAACTCACTGACGTCGGAGTTCGGGGCGCTCGATGTGCACTGGGTTGTGTAGCTGCCTCCACTGCTCGTGGTGCTGCCGCTGCTGCTCAGCTCGTCCTGCGATACGCGCAAGAGCTTGACGTGGTCTTTGCTGCTCAGTTGGCTGCCCGTAATGGCGATATCCAGGAGTTGACCCAAGTAGGCGGGCGATGGCGTCACTGTGTACTTCTGCGCGCCTGTCAGCCCAGCGGAAAAGAGAAAGCCGCCCGCGGCGTTTGGGACGACGAAGTACTCCGCCTGACTGAATGTCAGGAAGCACACAAAGTAGTAGCCCGCCGCCAGCAGCGTCGGCTCCACACTTGCGTAAGACGTGTTCGTCGCGATGAAGCTCGTAAAGCGCGTCGTGCCACCGCTTGGCACTGCCGCCCCCGAGCAGTTCGGCATCGCGTCCGTGTCTGTCGCGGTGTATATCTGCGCAACGTTGCCGCTGGCAGAGGCGAAGATGTCGTCGAGGGCCACTAAGCTCATCGTGAAGGCGTGTTGAATGGCAATTAAGCGTGGCACCACGTAGGCAGTCGGGCTCGGGTTGGCCACCGTCAAGGTGGTCAGGGAGACGGAGGCAATGTTAGAGCCGCTGATCTGATAGCAGAGGAGGTACGTCCCCGGCGTGCCAAAGCTGTGCTGCGTGAACATGGGGCTTACCAGGTAAACCTGCAGTGTCCGGTTCACGAGAGTCACGGAGGCCGACGACGCCTCTGACGGAGAGGCGGGGCGGTAGCAGGAGTCGTACTCAATCTCGTCGTTGTCCGTCACGCTACCGGTGCCCTTGTAGGCCACAAAGAAGAACTGCACGACCTTCTCCATACTGAAGCCAGTGCCGTAGCTCGCCGTTACTATCGTATGCGGTACCCACACCCGCGGCGTCGTCGGCGTCGTCGTAAACGCCGAGACAGCGGCGGCCGATACGCTCAGCACCGCCGGGCTCACATAGAGTCCACCTACCACCTCAAAGTCGTAGTACGCTTCCCAAATCTCACGATTGCTGCGGCGCATGCAGATGTAGTAGCGGCCCACTTTGGCACGGATGCGCAGGTTCAGGTACGGCACCGGCAGGCCGCTAGTCTCGTCTACGATGCCGAGGGGCGCGTAACCGAAATGATCAGGGATCGGGTCAATCATGCCGGCACCTAACAACGCACTGCAGGTGCTGTCCTCCGTGATGCGAACCACGTCGCTCTTCTCGAGGGATGAGGACGAGCTCTGGCCGTTGTCCAGCACCACATTCAGCGCTACGGTCGTGTTGAAGAGTATAAACACGCGTTCGTCCTGTAGAACGTCGAGGTTGTTCACGAGAGACGTGGGGCTGCGGGCGAGGTAGGCGCCACTCGGTGACTGCGTCGGGTACACGACGAGAGTCGCTGGAGGGTTGACGTACACCGGCTGCCCATTTTTCTCGGCTGTGTAGCACACGACGTAGGTGCCTTCCAGGAGCACGTTGGGTGGAATGGCCCACTGCGTATTGACGGCGCCCAGTTTCGTCATGGAGCCTTGAGTAACAACAAGGCGGCTCACACTCGTACTCTCTTCAGTTGCACCGCACAGGTTGGGGTTCGGATCCTCACCATCGGCTACCGACACAAGAAACGCAACGTCGGCTGCGGTTAGGTAGTCCGCCTCTTCGTCGTCCCCGTAGAAGGTGATGTTGACTGGTGCGTTCACTTGGGCTTGCTGAGGCAACGTTGTCCACTTGGTCGGCACCTGCGCCATGATGTAAAAGTTCTGGTCGGCAGTGCTGCCGGTGCGCGGGGACGTGGCCGAGGTGCTTTTCTGTCTCTGGTAGCAAACTGTATACTTCTTCCCTCCCGCCGCCATGGTCACGCCGGCAGGCTCGTAGGTGGCGGGGAGGGTGAGAGAGACCGTGGTCGACTCGCTGCTGCTGCCGCTCGCTGACACGACACCGGCCACTAGCACTGTCGCGTTCGCGAAACCGCACTCGTACAAACCGCCGTCGATAATCTGCACCACGTCACCTGCCGCCAGGTCGGCTAAGGCCGGAGCTATGTAGCTGTCGCTGACGCTGCTCGCAGACTCTCTGGAGAACGTCAGAGTCACCACCTGCCCCAACATGACGCTCTTGGGGGCAGAGGTGTACGTGCTTGGCACAGCGTCGTACACAACGACGCTGCTGCTGCCTGCCATGATGTTCGCAGTGCGGGGCGGAGGTGCGACGACGCGGAAGAGCCCAATCGTGGTGTTCATGCAGAGTGCATATGCCCCTGTCTCGACGGTAAGACGACCCTGATACAGGGGCAGTGAGCCGGAAGCACCGCTGTCTGGCACGAGTGAAAGCGTCAGCGCAATCGGGAACGGCTTGAAGCCGCTCGCTACTGACTCAAAGGGCCCGTAGTTGCACTCAGCAACGCTCGTGTCTGCGGAGATGAGCTGCGCGTAGCTCAGCATCACCCCGACTGTGCCCTGGTCGTTGAAGCTGGCGCCGACGATGAGCTCCTCGTACCTGGTCAACACTGCATGCATCGACGTGAAGTTGAGCGGACTCAGAACGTAGTAAAGTGGCGTGCTGAGTATCATTATCGTGGACACTGCCGACTCACCAGTGAAGGTGATGGCCGCCACTTCGGTAGCCGACCCGGAGCGCCAGTAGCACACAGCATAGCTGCTTGCAGCGCTGGTCGCGCGCAACACGCCGCGCCACTGCGTTCCCATGGTGTCCACGTATACGGCATTCGCCATGGAGACAGTCATGGCGGCGCCGCTGCAGTCGCCTGCGTGAATGATAAGCACATCCGTGCTCAAAAGGCCAGCACCCTGCACTGTGGCCATAACGTACATGCCGATCGCCAGCGGGTAGCGATCGAACTCCACCGAGAACGGGTTCGAGGCAGCCAGCTCGATTTCAGACGGCGCCGACGCCGACGAGGAGGCCGCCAGAGTGACAGGCGCCCAGGAGGTGCCGAAGCGCATGTAGCACAGCTTCAGCAAGCACGACTTCCCGTCCCCCGGGCACAGGTCCGTATCGTTAAGCAGGCCACTGCCGAAGCGCTTACTCTGATTTGACACTACCCACGACACGCCGGTTGAGGTCAGCTGCAGTGGGTACGGCTTCACGCTCGGCTCGAGCCAAGCTGCCAGTGTTCCTTGGCTCTGCACCTCGCCGGTGCGGAGGTCGTGGCAGGTGTACCCCAACTCCGGCAGCAGAAATGCGGTATCGGCGGCGGTGAGCTCCGTGCCGGAGATGTTCAGCGTGTAGTCCATACCTTGATTGGTGTATACGGTGTACCCACTCAGCTCCGTCGGGGCGTAGCTTGACGGGTTCGCGGGGGTCACCGTGAAGGTGCCAGGGATGCGGCGCGATGTGAAGTAGCTGCTGCCGTAGCATACCGTGTAGATGCCCTCCAGAAAGTACTGGTTCGGGTACTGTACCGATCTTGTCGTCAGGCACGAGTCGCTGCTATACGTCCCCGACACCGTTTCCCAGCAGCTCGCGCGCACCCCCGGCACAAGCCGCAGCATCGTGCAGATGCTACACAGCGTTGTTGTCGTTGTGCAGCTGATATTCATGATGACAAACTGCCCAGCGGAGGGGGCGCTTGGTATTGATGTGACTTGCTGAGGATTCGCCGTCGCCACCGTCAGCACAGAGCGCACATACCTGGTGGAGAAGACGAGGTCACTGTAGGTCGTCTCGCTCGCGAGGCGGTAGCACACGCGGTACGTTCCCTCGACATCCACGACGAACCTGCGCTCAAGGGAGAGCTCGCCGGGGCTCAGGACTGGGTTGCCGATGGCCTGCACGGATGCCTCCTCTGCCGATGACGCGTCATCGCTGGGGCTGTCGGAGGAGAGCTGAAGGCACTGCACGCTGCTGGGGACCAATCGCAGCGAGTCTTGCAGCGTTAGCGCACACGCTGTCGTCATACAGCGGCGAGTCGCCGTAATGGTGACCGGTGCACCGACCCGGTTAAGAGGCGCGGCTACGCTGGAGACGGTGTAGTACGACGGGTTCGCCAGGCCCACCATTACACGGCCCATGTAGGTGTCGGCAGACTGCCCAAAGGCGGTGTAGCAGATGATGTAGATGGCACTGTAGTTGTAGTTGCTGAAGCCAAGCGAGGAGGTGTAGATGGTGGTATCGTCGGTCATGTTTGTCGTCGCCGAGGTGAAGGTGGTGTTGGAGGTGTAGGTGACGCGCGTCCCGGTCGCACACGCCGTCGCGTCGCAGTAACAGTCCGGGTTCGGGCTCGATGACTGAACATATTTGTAGAAGTAGACGACGTCGCTCTTGGCGGACAGGCTTGTGAGGTTGCTGGTGAAGCTGAGCTGGATCGACTGCCCGGCGCGCAAGCTGCTCGTTTCTACGGGGGCCAGCCACTCGAAGGAGGACGGGATCGCTGCTGACACAGTCACCATGCCCGCCATCGTGATGTGCGAGTCGCCGTTGCCGGCCGACCATGAGTAACACAGGTACACGTGCTGACCGTCGTACAGCCTGTCTGCACGGGTGTAGGAGGCCATAGTTAAGGTGCTGCTACTGCTGCCGTCTATGTCCATCGTGGACACCAGCACTGTCGCCGGCACCTGCGACACGGGCGGGCACACTGCCACGAAGATGCCTTCGCTTGTCGTGTAGGCGGCCAGTAGCGCGCTCGTCTCAACGGCGTATACGATATTCGCCCTCGCGTCCAGGCTTGACCCGCTGAAG
This sequence comes from Leishmania panamensis, assembly GCF_000755165.1. Lineage (NCBI taxonomy): Eukaryota > Euglenozoa > Kinetoplastea > Trypanosomatida > Trypanosomatidae > Leishmania > Leishmania panamensis. Next base: position 199,138 of record NC_025855.1, on the reverse strand, counting down.
GTTGTCTGCAGGGTGCTCATGGCGACTCGCCACGTGCTCGGAGTTTGCGACGCCAGCGTTGGGTTCCGGAAGGTCGTGGTGAAACCGAAGGTGGTGCTGGTCGCCGATGTCTGCGAGGAGGACAGGACCGGCACGTACGTCTTCGAGGTGCTGGAGGTCTCTACACAAACAACATAGCGCACCTCTGCCTCACTCACCTGGATGGAGGCGGTGAGTCCGGCGCTGCCACTTTTCCTAATGGCACCAGTGTAATCGGTGGCAAGCTGCACGTTGGCGCACGCAGCGCGGAGGTCCAAGCCGCACGGTGCTGTCACGCACCTGTCCGGCGCCTGGACCACTTTGATGGCCGTCGGCGTGGTGGTGGTGGAGAGTATCTGGCCTCTTGCGGCGGTGAGGCTTACCGTCGCGGTCTCACCAACGGTGAGGAGGGTACCGGCGGTGGGGTCGGTGCTGTTGCTCGTGCCAAGGTTTACGATGTTGTACCGCACCGGAAACGCGGAGATGTAGGTGTTCGACGCCGCGCAGCTCGACGACACGGGAGGCCTGCCGTCGCCGCTGCGCGCCACGACCCACATGTCTGACCCCAGGTGACGGTAACAGACCGTGATGCACGTCTCGGCCGAGCCGACTAGGGTATACTGGTACGCTACGCTCGGAAGAACTTCCGTGACGGTGTAGATCGCGGCGGATGTCAGAGTGGCGTTTTCGTCCCCGCATGTCCCGCCCGGCGCGATCAGCTGCACCCGGTCGTCCGGGTACAGACCCACGCCCGTGAAGGTCAGTGTCACCGACTGGCCAGCAAACATGGGGTACGGCGTCACGGAATAGGTCGGGTTCCGTGCCTGGAGCGCCACCGTGCCGTTGACTTGAGCAAAGTTCCTCTGTCCTCTGCTGCTACCCTTCAGGTAGCACACGCTCAGCGTCATCGCCCCATTGGTGTCCTCGGGGTCGACCGTGACAGTACACGTTGGGGATGTGGTGCTGCTTCCGTCCATCATGCACGTGAAGTACATGTTACGATTATATGTCCCTGAGCTGCTGCTGCTGCTGCTTGATGAGCTTCCACTTCCGTCGCGGTTGCACGGGTTGCCGTCGGGGCTGGAGGAGAGGTAGGCTTCATCTAGGGAGCTGTTGAGACCATCTCCTTGGAAGGTTAGCGTCAGGGTCTCGCCGACGGAGGGGTCCATGGTCGGGCTCGCTATTTTGAATCCGGTTGGCTGCAGAATGTCAATGGTAAAATCCGCCGCCTGATTCGAGGCGGAGAGGTAGGTGGTAGACCACAGGCCGCTGGCGGCGCGCTGGTAGCAGACGCGGCCCACGACCTGCGCTGACACGAGGTCCGGCGCCACAAACGATACCTGCGTTGTGGTCGTGCCGTCGGTTGCCACCGTCAGCTGCAGCACCCCGAGCTCGAGGTTCGGGAGCAGCGCCGACGTTTTGGCAGTGCAGGTGTCGCTTCTGCGAATAACTTTGACGGCGTCTTTCGCACTCAGACCGGCGCCGGCGAAGTAGAGGAGGCCGCTCTCGCGCGCCTGCGGACGTTCCGGCATGCGGCTGTACACTCCCGGATCAGCGCTGCCAAAGACGAGAGTGTAGTTGTTGCTGGTGACTGAGGCGGACGTCACGACAGTGAAGGACATGGCCGTCGCTGATCCACCGCAGCCGGCAGAGGCACTGTGGCAGTACGGCACGCACATGTAGTAGCCGCTAGGGTTGGGGCTGTAGGGGACGGTGAAGCCGCCCTTTACATTCCCGGTGGACTGACCTTGCAGATTGGAGAGGGAGACGACGCTGACTGGGGTTGTACTGGCCGCACTTACCGTGGCGCACACCGTCACCAGCGTGTTCAGGTCGGTGCAGTCGCTCTGCAGGTTGTTGCTGCCCACGAGGATGGTCCCACATGGCACAAGCAGGATAGTGTAGCTTCCCGAGAGGCCCTGGTTGATCGGGCGACCGCTCTGCACCGCCTGCACGATGGACAGGCTCACAGGCCCCTCGCCGCCATTGGCGCTCGTGGGGGTCATGCTAAAGCTTGTGTAGGTGGAGGGCCACACTGTCAGCGTATCATACGAACCTGGCTCCAAATAGCCGCGCCGCACAAGCGTCGCTGTGTGCCCTGAGTTCGAGAGATAGCACGGGTAGTACGTCTCCCCCACAGTAAACTCAGTCGACGTAACAGTGAAGATAAGGCGGCCAGTAAAGCCACCGCTGCCGGTGGCCGTGACGGTGTAGTAACCGGGGGTGCTCGCGGTAGGGGTGTTATTATACACGCATTGCGTGGTGCTGGACGACAGAACAAAAAAGATCAGGTCGCCAGTGGTGATGCTCGGGTCCTGTGCTAGGGGGTTCGACTCCAAGTTCAGCTGAACTGTTTGGTATAGCGATGCTTCCTGCACGTTGGCTGTAGAGAACGTCATGTTCGCGAGCGCCGGTGTCACTACTGCAAGCGAGGCGCATAGGAGCGCGAGGAGAAGCGCCAGCAATCGACTGTTTCTCTTCCATCCGGCGGCAGGACTTCGGCCCCGCCACGCACTATTGCCATTGAGTGCTGGCGCCATTGTAGTTGCAACTCTCGATACCCAAGTGGGTACCAGCTCACCTGAGCTCTGCGATGCTGGTCACGATGATGGTGGGGCTCGTTTGCCCTTGTCGTAGCCGCTGCTGGTTTGACGTTCTGGGGTTGCTCACACGTTTCACACACAACGCGTGTGTGATGCTTCGCGTGGAGGTGAGCGTGGCCCTTTTTTTTAGGTTGTTGCGCATCCACAAACGCGTTTGCTGCGCCCCCTTTCCCCCTTCCCCCACCCTTGTCGTCGTTTCCACCAAGACACGCAGGAGCGGCTCCGATAAAAATACACGACGAGAAAATTAACACACACCGACGCGGACGCCGGCAGGCAACCAAGACGAAAGAGGAAGGGGGAGCGGGAGGGGGGGGGTGGGAGGAGGAGGAGGCGGTGTGGGTGCCCTGCGTGGACGCCCGCCACTTTTTTTTGCTGCTGATAAGAAGAGAATATTCTATGGAGTACTCGGAGCACCCACCCACCCACCCACACCACACAGTCAGCCAGGAGAGGTGAGAGAAGAGGGCAGCCACCGCCACAGAGAAGAAGGGGTGGGTGGGGGATCAGGCGGCCCTTCCTCCTGTGCGGAAGCGTGTGTAGCCTACAAGGTTGCCGTATTGGATGCGCAAGTACAGGCAATGTAATGTTTGGCGGAGGTGGTGATGGATAGGAGGGTGCGCGTCTATGCAGTACAGGCCTCGACGATAAGCCGAGCGAGCGAACACACACGTCCTCTTACACACAGTGACAGAACAACAACAACAAGAAGAGACGGGCGACAAGAGTTATACCTAAGGACGTTAGTCAACCACAGCGCAAGAGGTGTCCCACCGGAATACCGCTGCGGTGCCGCTGCTGACCCGAAGCCCGCAATAGTTCCACACAATGCGCTTTCGTTTTGTGCTTCTCGTCTCGCTTGCGCTCACCGGTAACACCAAACCAACGAAGAAACACCCGAAAACCGCATGGGCGTTGTAGGAACGCGCGTTTGCCAGCCTTGACGCACTATCCACCGAGCCAATTTGTATGCTGGGTTTCGTCGGGCGAGGGGGGATGAATGAGGAGGAAGAGAGGGGGACGGGTGACACAGCAGCGGGTGACATACTGCTTAAGGAGGGAGAGGGAAAGCGATGAAACAGAGTGGGAGGGGGAGGGGAGAGAGCGAGAGAGCCAGGCAGAGGGGCAGGTACACAATACCCGCACGTACACACACACCGATGAGCAAAGAATGATGTGCGTGTGTGGCACAGAGCCCAGAGCGAAAGAGAGAAGGTAAAGGGAGAGGGGACAGGTGAAGAACGTGTGTGAGGGCATTGAGGGGGGGGGGAGGGCGCATGCTGCATATTGTGAAGCGTAGCTCATCATACTCCGTTCCACAGTGAGAGGTGCACAGACACAACCATACCTGTGTGTAGCCCGGCTCGCTCCACCACCCACAGAACAACGACTTGCTTCCTTTCTGGTGACGCCTGATGGAGTGTTACAGCGAGACAAGAAGAGGCTCCCCAAAAAGGTGTGTGTGGCAATGGCGACCTCTCGCGTGCTCAGCCACCGCGTCCAGCGCGTGCGTGCGTGCGCGCGTGGGTGTGTGGGTGCGTCAAAGTGCCGCCACTTCGCCTCTTTTATCGCACGCGTACGCCCCTCTTTTCACTTCTCCCCTCTTCCGGGGCGTGTCCATTTCTCCGTTATAGGAGGGATGAGCTCAAAAACGCCAACTCGACCTCCTCACCGGCCACCGGCCCGATCGCGCGGTGCGAAGCGGCTGCAGACGCGCGTGGCTGCAGTAATACGCCGACTCAGTCATCTGGGCACCGCCGCGATCTCAAACTCTGCGCCTATTCCCCAACCCCCCGACTCCGCAGGTTGCCTCACAGCCGCTCTCGTCAGACTGGCCGCTGCGTGGGATACGCTCGAGTCACGCGGCCACGCTGCCCGCCATATATGAGTGGCACAGACCTGCTCGCTGTCGCAGCTCGCTCCGACGCAACGCCATCCAGGACCTGACCAACGACAAGTCGCTCCGACATCCCTACGCCGTAGGGACTTGACGCGGGAATACCACGCACTGAGGTGTGCCCCGGTCATCAGGGGCCACGTAACAGAGTAGAGAAACAAGGGGAAGTTAGAGGCTATACACACCCGCACACACACACACACACACATCCATACGCACACGCAGACACATCGGCCGGCCTTCGGGGGAGAGAGAGAGAGCGATGTCCAACGCACCCAGGATGGCATATTCCAATATACGATTCCGAACCCTTCCGCACTAGAGCGCTTCCGAGTTCCATGCAACAGAGCCTACCGATCTGGTGTTCTTCCCACTTGCGCTCTCCACGCCGCTGGCGCTGTCAACGCGATCAGTGAGGATTTTGCTGCTTTCAAGTCAATCATTAACACGACGCACGAATCATCACCCCCCATTTTTTCCGCCCCCTCCCCTCCCCCTGAACCCCCGTCGTGGTGGGGAATGAAGACGGCGGACAGGCACGGGATGCCAAGCCGTTAAAATGGCTCGATTTCGCGAGATCGAAGACGCGCAGACGAACAGAATGGGGAAACGAGAAGATGAAGTACTCGGTGATGGCATTTCATCGGAGTGACGCTGCGAGAACGCTTACTCACGCCTCACACCATCGTATCCTCATGCGATCCACCCTTCCTTCCTTCTTGTCGCACCATTTCCTACGAGTACACCACACACGCACACACACACGCAGGGGGAGAGAGGAAGGGTGAAAGCCAAGCGAGACAACAAAAATTGTGGAATGACTCCTCCGCCTGCCCACTAAAGCCCATAAGCAAAAGGCGTAGAGTGGGGGAGTGGAGGGGAAGGCTATGTACATCATCAACAGTGTCTACCACCACCGTGAATAGAGGAAGGGGGAGAGGTGAGTCGAGAGGAGAGGAGGGAAAAGAGAAATGGCAACGAGGCACATGAAACACTCGAAAGAGAGAAAGAGAGAGGGGGGGGGGAAGTGTGAAGGGAGGGGGAAGACACACCCTGCGCATCCACAGACGGACGCCCAACGTTGTCCGGAACCGAAAAAGAGAACACACAAAGCCATAATCATTTTAGGGGATACCGAGTGCCATCAATCCTGGTCCATTTCACACATCATGGCCGCAACCTCTCTTCCTCCGCACCTCACCCCGCTCATCAGAGACGATCTCTCTCTCTCGCTTTGCTTCAAAGACTTTGGCGGCGGCGATGACGGCAGTGCGAAGCACGAACACTGCCATGATGGGAAAGCACCGAGTCGACCGAGAGGAAAAAGCACACGATAAAGCCGCGATGACATGACGGCGCGAGAGTGCGAACGGGCGGGGGACGGGTGGGTAGGAGAGGAGGAGGAGGGGGAGGGGCGTGGGAGACTACCATAGTCGCCATCCTCGTCAACGACGAGGAGTGGCGCCGTACTTCCAGGGAGTGACTAGAAGAGGTGGTTGGGCGAGAGAGAGGGGAGGGGAAGACGGAGCCGCATCGCGCACACACACACACATACACACACCCACACACACACACACACACCACCACCACCATTGCAGAGAGAGGTGATGCTTACACTCATGTCTTCACAGTGACACTGGTATGCGCATGCATGCGCACTGCGTCGGTGTGGAAAGGTGTGTAGCAGACGATAATGGGCTCCTCGTGTCCGCCACAGACACCCACACACTCACAAGAGGGGTCGCCTGGGGTAAGGTAGAAGTGAGAAGGGCGAATGGGGGGAGGGGGGAAGGCGAGGAGAGGGGGAGGAAAGGAGCAGAGCAGAGCCCCCCCCTCCCCACACCCAGAGGGTAACGCTATCAACGGTACCCCATATCCCAGTATGTTTGTATGTGCGGGAGTCCCCGCTGTAGGCGTATTGAGCGAGAGTGTCTGTTTATGTCTGTAGAGGTGTGTGTGTGTGTGTGTGTGTGTGTGTGTGCATGTTGGCGTGTGGCGCACACTCGACCTTAAAAAGCGCTGGCACACTCACCCGCAGACACACGCACGCCGGTGTGAAGGAAGAGAAAAACGCCGCTGCCATGCAATCTGTAGGTCCTCTCCTCTCTCCCACTGCTGAGCCGCCACTTCTGCTCTCGCCCGCTTGTCCACCTCATTCCCCCATTCATCCCTGCATCTCTCAGTCTCTACTTACCACCGCCTATCCCTTTCCACTGATGGCGGTGTAGCTTGCTGGACCGGGAGTCACACACTGCAAGCGAGGATTCGCGTTTAGTGATAGTGGGCGCTGCCGTTCTTTGAGTTGCCTTCACCAACCGCCGTCACCGGCGGCATGGCCGGCGGAAGAGACGGGTTGTAGTCAACAATGTCGTCCCAGAAGGCTCGACGAAGCTCTGGGACGCCCATCGGAGTGCTCTCGTGTGACCAGAGGAATGGGGCGGGGCAAACGGGCTCATCTTCTTCGTCATGCAGGTGGGCCAGGTACGGGTGGGCGAGCATGTCCGCCGCGGTCGGGCGCTTGTTCGGGTCTAGTGTCCACATCTTGGCGAGGAAGTCCATGCCCTCCGCGCTACCGGCCAGACCGGGAACAAGTTTTGGAATGTTAAGCGACCCGTCCGGCAGCTCACTCAGCTTTTCTAGTGCCTCGCGGTGCTCGACGATGCTGGCCGGAGGCTTGCCAATGTGCTGTGCGATCATGCGTAACTGGTCCATCGTGTTGCGGCCTGGGAAGACCGGCTTGCGGTTGTACATCTCCGCAAAGATGCACCCAACAGACCAGATGTCCACAGCGGTGGAGTAGTTTGTGTTCTCCAGCAACAGCTCCGGCGGGCGATACCAACGCGTGATGACGTAATCGGTGAGTTCTGAGTACGGCACGTCGACGCTCCGACTCAGACCAAAGTCGATGATCTTTAGCTCACAAGAAATGTTTGTAACGAGATTGGCGGGCTTCAAGTCGCGGTGCGCGACGTTCGCGCTGTGCAGGTACTTGAGGCCGCGCAGAATCTGGTAGACAAAATACTGCATGTGGGATTCCTCGAGTACCTGGCGCGAGCGCAGTACCACATTCATGTCTACATCCATGAGCGGGGTGACCACGTACACGTCTTCGAAGCCGTTGTATTCGCGCTTTAGCGGTGGCAAAATGTTCACCACGTTGAGCAGGTTTTCGTGGTGGAAGAAGCGCATCATGTCGATCTCACGTAGCACTCGCTTGCCATCCTCGACATCGCGGAAGACGTCGCGACACTTCTTGATGGATACCTTCTCGCCTGTGTCGCCATCCAAGCAGCTGCACGCGATACCGTAGGCGCCCATCCCGAGGATCTTGAGCAGCGTATACTTGGCCGGAACCTCGAATGGGGAGCCGCTCACGCTGTATACCTTGAAGTCTCCCACTATCTTGGGCACGCTCAGCTCCTGGTTGCTCTTGTGCATTGTCGCGTCTCCGTGCGTCTCCGTGCGTTTTGTGCGTGCGTGCCGCTACCCAGCTGCTTTGGCCACCGGAGTTACCCCTAACCGCCCCACCCCTCCTCTCAAAAACGAAGCTGAGAGGTTGGTGGTGGTGGTGGTGATGTGTGGGGGGAGGGAATAGAGAGGAAGCGTCGCAGATTGGCGGTGCGGCTGGTGATGAGGGGTGAGATCGTTCGTTGGTTCGATGCGAAAGGAGGGAAAACGAGAAGAAACAGAGGTGACAGAGGGTTAGTTTACGGTGGTGGCAGTCACCGCCCAACAGGAGGAGTGGTTACAACGAAGAGAGGGTTGTTGCTGCTCAGACACCCCAAACAAACGCGAAAGGAGGAGGAGATAAGGGTAGTTCCATCTACAGCAGTTTATGGGGGTAGGGGGACAGGAGAGTGAGAGAGAGTGACACGCAGACACATCCACGGTGGATCACGGGGGAAGGGGTGGTCAGCAACGGCGCTCGCTGCGTGTGCAAGTGTGCATCAGACGCCCTCGTGTTTTCTTTCGATTTTGTGCTTCACACGCTCCAACAACGATTTGAGAGTCTGAAGTCACGCGAGTAGGAAAGTAAAAGGCGGAAGGGGGAGGGGGAGCCAAAACAAGTGATGGTAGGAGCAATACGCCACGTATAGATGGCTGGTGCTGAACATACACACACCCACACGTGTACACACACATTTAGCGACACGACACATATGAGTACGATCAGCACGTCGCTGCTGCAGAGA
>NC_025855.1:188189-190327 GCF_000755165.1 Leishmania panamensis | reverse complement strand
GAGAGCCCCCAACACACGCATCCATCAGACTCTGACTCCGCACTGGCAACGCTGTCACCGAGAGGCGACAGAACACCAAAAACTAAAAACAAGAAAGCCAAAGGCCATTCCGACGCGCGTGGGCTGCGATGGCCGTCGGCACAGGGGCGCACTACAGCGGCACCGCGCCGCTGCTTCCGCGCCCCCAGTCGTCCTGCTCATTCCGTTTCACGCTAGCAGAGGCCCTCGTCGGCCACAGCGGGAGCCGCTCAGCTTGCGTCACGATCAGGGGAGGCTGATAAGGAGCAGCCACACCGCGAGGCCTGCCATGGCAGCGAGCACTATCCCCAGCAGCGCAGCCGTCACAGTGGCCAGTGCAGTCATCCTTTCACGCCACCATCACACCGCCGCTGTGTCGGCAGCGTCTCCCTCGAAGTCTATGACTCCCTTGATGTTGGCCTGGCACACCTCCACGTACGACGCGCAGACAATGTAGCTGCCTTCCACGAAGGCGGCGCTGGTCGTGGCCAGCTCCACCCTCTCGCCCGGCGTGCATGCGACGTAGTCACTGCTGCCGTACACCCGGACGCTGTACATGTGGTGGGCTCTGTCGCACTTCACTTTGGCGCACAAGCCGTTGTAGTGGTTGCCGTGAACGATGCCGTGCATCGGTCTGTATACGCCATCGAAGCAGCGCGCCGCGTCGGAGAAGAGGTTGAACTCCTTTACAGTAGGCGATGCCATCGATGGGTCCTGATTGCAAGCACCGTTGGGGTAGGTATCCACGAACGGGCAGAAGTCCATGAACGATGAGAATCCGCCGAGAGACGGTTCAGTGAAATACTGGAAGTACAGCGGCAGCGGCCTTTTCCGTTGGGTAAATTTGCACGTTCCGAGGGTCAGTCGGTCAGTGGAACAGCTCAGAAGAACGTCGGTGGAGTTGCAGAACATCCCGGGCCACTGCGTGATGTTCTTCTCCATGCACTTCTTGGTGAGGAAGTCGCAGGTGGCGAGATTGGCCCACGGCATCACCTCGGCCTTGGCGAAGTCCGCCTGGTAGAAGCCGAAGTCCTCGAAGACGGCCAAGGTCAGGGCGGTGTAGTACCCTGCAGTTACGGCAGGCGCCATGAGCTCGTCCTTGGCGTTGCGTCCCTTAAGATGCGAGCCAAGAGAGGCAGGGCTACCCGTATCCTCCAGCTCCAGAAAGCTCAAGGGGGTGCAGCCGTACTGCTCGCGCGCCTTGGCCACCACCGTGCTGCTGTTGATCACAGGAGCATAATAGTCTTTGCCACGAATTCCAATGGCGGCCGCCACCATGCCGGCGCTGTCGAAAAAAATGCGGTTGAAGCCGAGGGCGTGCGCCACCTCGTGCGCTACGGTGCGCACCATAATCTGGTCGTAGGCTGACCGAATGTTCGCCGCCGGGATGTTGATGACACCCACGGCAGGTCGGCCGTCAGTGAACACCTGGCAGAACGCGGACCACGCAAGGATATTCCCCTCGCTCGGCACCGAGGCGACGTACAGCACGAAGTCGGTGTTGCTGAAGCCTACCGTGACGTGTGCCTCCGGTACCTTGAACTCGCCGCACACGTCGCCCTCCATGCCAGTCACCTTCCAGCTGCCCTGCACCCGCCTCACCTTCAGCCGCTCCACGTGCAGCTGCAGCGCCTGTCGTAAAAGGACGTTGACGAGGATGTCGCGCTTCGCGTCCGTGAGGATGTCTTCGGCTTCGCAGATGTCGATGGCACCGTCATGGTTGTCAATAAGCTGCCCGACATAGGAGCAGTAGTAGTCGGGGTCCGTGAGGTCTGCGTAAGAGACGTAGATGCGCATAGTATCCCAGTCCGCGGAGTGCGCGACACTCGGCGACGTGCTGTCGTCCAGTGCCCAGTCGACGGTGTGAGCGCTGCTGATGGGGCCGGTGGACACGTAGGGCAGACCGAGGGCCGAGACGCTGCCGGGAGGCCTGCGCTGCTGCGCCACCGACTGCAGCACGCGGGTCTGCAGCCTGTCGTGGATGCAGTGATGGCCGGCGGCCTGCGCCCACACGGCGGCGGCACCGACGGCCATGACGAGGCCCGCTGCGGCGAGCCGCATCAGGCGTGCGGCGACGCTGCGGCGCCGGTGCGTGCTGCTGCGGTCGAGGGGCATGGCAC
>NC_025855.1:185691-187388 GCF_000755165.1 Leishmania panamensis | reverse complement strand
CTCTGTCGCACTTCACGTTGGCGCACAAGCCATTGTACGGCCCAGGAGGACCAGTGCTGTGCTTCGGTGTGAAGACGCCATCAAAGCAGCGCGACGAGTCGGAGAAGAGACTGAACTTCTTTACAGTAGGCGATGCCGTCGATGGGTCCTGATTGCAAGCAGCAGTGCCGTAGCCCACGATAATCGGGCACAAGTCCATGAATGGTAGGCGCCCACCGACAGACGGTTCAGTGAAGTACCGTAAGTACGTCGGCAGCGGGTCGTCATACACGACTATGCTGCATCTCCCGATTTTAAGGCGGTGGGTGGGGCACCGATACGAACTCTCCGTGGTGTTGCAGAACATCCACGGCCACTGCGTGATGTTGTTCTCCATGCACTTCTTGGTGAGGAAGTCGCAGGTGGCGAGATTGGCCCACGGCATCATCTCGGCCTTGGCGAAGTCCGCCTTGTAGAAGCCGAGGTCCTCGAAGACGGCCATGGTCAGGGCGGTGTAGTACCCTGCAGCCGAGACAGGCGCCATGAGCTCGTCCTGCGCGTTGCGTCCCTTCAGATGCGAGCCGGCAGCAGATCCACCACCCGTATCCTCCAGCTCCAGATACTCCAAGGTGGGGCAGCCGTACTGCTCGCGCGCCTTGGCCATCACTGTGGGGCTGTTGAGCACAGGAACTTCGTAGTCCTTCCCGCGCAAGTCGCTCACTTCATGAATGAGTTCCAGTTCATCGAAAAGGGTGAGGTCGAAGCCGAGGGCGTGCGCCACCTCGTGCGCTACGGTGCGCACCATAATCTGGTCGTAGGCTGACCGAATGTTCGCCGCCGGGATGTTGATGACACCCACGGCAGGTCGGCTGTCGGAGAATGTCTGACAGATCACAGCAGCCGCCAGCACACCCGGATCGCTCGGCACCGAGGCGACGTACAGCACGAAGTCGGCGTTGCTGACGCCTATCGTGACGTGTGCCTCCGGCACCTTGAACTCGCCGCAGATTGAGCCCGTCATGCCGGTCACCTTCCAGGTGACCTGCACCTGCCTCACCTTCAGCCGCTCCACATGCAGCTGCAGCGCCAGTGGTAAGAGGTAGTTGACGAGGGTGTTGCGCTTCTCCTCCGTGAGGATGTCTTCGGCATCGCAGATGTCCATGGCACCCTGATGGTTGTTCACAAGCTGCCCGACGTAAAAGCAGTAGCAGTCGGGGTCGTTGAGATCTTCCAATGAGGTAAGGATGCGCAGCGTGCCCCAGTCCGCGGAGTGCGCGACACTCGGCGACGTGCTGTCGGCCAGCGCCCAGTCGACGGTGTGAGCGCTGCTGATGGGGTCGGTGGACACGTAGGGCAGACCGAGGGCCGAGACGCTGCCGGGAGGCCTGCGCTGCTGCGCCACCGACTGCAGCACGCGGGTCTGCAGCCTGTCGTGGATGCAGTGATGGCCGGCGGCCTGCGCCCACACGGCGGCGGCACCGACGGCCATGACGAGGCCCGCTGCGGCGAGCCGCATCAGGCGTGCGGGTGCGTGCCAGGGGGCCAGTGACGCCGGCCAACACGCGTGCGAGTGGCAGAGTGGGAGGGGGAGTGAGGATGAGGGCTTGTGTGCGGCGGTTTGAGTGTGCATGTGGGTGAGCGGTGGTGGGGATCAAGATGAAATGTGCGAGTGGGTCTGGAGAGGGGGAGGGGCAAGGGAGCGAGGGTGGTGGTGAGGG
>NC_025855.1:182645-184770 GCF_000755165.1 Leishmania panamensis | reverse complement strand
CCACCGTCGCATCGCCGCTGTGTCGGCAGCGTCTCCTTCGAAGTCTATGAGCCCCTTGGTGTTGGCCTGGCACACCTCCACGTACGGCGGGCACGTGATGTTACCCCCGTTCTCGAAGGCGGCGCTCAAGGTGGCCAGCTCAACACTCTCGCCCGGTGTGCATGCGACGTAGCCCCTGCTGCCGTACACCTGGACGCTGTACATGTGGTGGGCTCTGTCGCACTTCACGTTGGCGCACAAGGCGTTGTACGGCTCCTGGGAAGGAGTATTGTTCCTCAGCTGGAAGACGCCATCGAAGCAGCGCGCAGCGTCGGAGAAGAGGTTGAAGGCCTGCAAAGAAGGCGATGCCATCGATGGGTCCTGATCGCAAGCACTATTGCTGGAGCCCACGATAACTGGGCAGTAGTCCAGGAACGGTGAGCGCCCGCTGAGAGAGTCGTTGGTAAAGTACTGGTAGATCATCGACATCGGACGTCCGACATCGATTATCAGGCACGTCCCCAGCCTCAGCCGGTCGGTGGGGCACTGTGGGACCATTTCGGTGGTGTTGCAGAACATCTCCGGCCACTGCGTGATGTTGTTCTCCATGCACTTCTTGGTGAGGAAGTCGCAGCTGGCGTTCTGGGCCCACGGCATGATCTCAGCGAGGTTGTAGTCCGCCTTGTAGAAGCCGAGGTCCTCAAAGACTGCCATGGTCAGTGCGGTGTAGTACCCTGCAGCCGAGGCAGGCGCCATGAGCTCGTCCTTGGCGTTGCGCCCCTTAAGATGCGAGGCAGTAGTCCTCGAGTCGCCCAGATCCTCCAGCTCCACATACGTCAAGTTGGAGCAGCCGTACTGCTCGCGCGCCTTGGCCACCACCGTGCTGCTGTTCATCACAGGAACCGAAAAGAACTTGCCGCGCACATGCGAGGCGTTCGTCAGGAGCCCGGCGCGCTCGAAATACATCCTGCTGAAGCCGAGGGCGTGCGCCACCTCGTGCGCCACAGCACGCGTGAGGACCTGGTCGTAGGGTGAGTGAATATTCGCCGGGGGAATGTTGATAACAGCTACGGCTGGCTGTTTGTCCGAGAACACCTGGCAGATCGTGGCCCACGCCAGCACGCCCGGCTCGCTCGGCACCGAGGCGACGTACAGCACGAAGTCGGCGTTGCTGACACCAACGGTAAGGTGCGCTGTGGGGACAACGTAGTCGCCACAGATTGAGCCCGTCATGCCGGTCACCTTCCAGCTGCCCTGCACCTGCTTCACCTTCAGCCGCTCCGTGTGCAGCTGCAGCGCCTGCGGGATGAGGTAGCTGACGAGGATGTCGCGCTTCTCCTCCGTGAGGATGTCCTCGGCGGTGCAGGTGGCGATCTCGCCATTGTGGTTGTTCACACGCTGCCCGACGCGAGTGCAGTGGCTGCATAGGTCCGTGAGGTCTGCGGTGGAGACGGCGATGCGCAGCGTGCCCCAGTCCGCTGCGCGCGCGACACTCGGCGACGTGCTGTCGGCCAGTGCCCAGTCGACGGCGTGAGCGCTGCTGATGGGGTCGGTGGACACGTAGGGCAGACCGAGGGCCGAGACGCTGCCGGGAGGCCTGCGCTGCTGCGCCACCGACTGCAGCACGCGGGTCTGCAGCCTGTCGTGGATGCAGTGATGGCCGGCGGCCTGCGCCCACACGGCGGCGGCACCGACGGCCATGACGAGGCCCGCTGCGGCGAGCCGCATCAGGCGTGCGGCGACGCTGCGGCGCCGGTGCGTGCTGCTGCGGTCGCGGGACATGCTGGCAGTGTCGGTGGTGCTGCGGGTGCGTGCCAGGGGGCCAGTGACGCCGGCCAACACGTGGGCGGGTGGGAGAGTGGGAGGGGGTGTGAGGGCGGAGGGGCAAGGAGGGGGAAAGGAGGAGAAAGAGTGAGGATGAGGGCTTGTGTGCGGCGGTGTGTGCGTGCGTGCGTGTGGGAGGGCGGGTGGGTAGGTAGCGAGACGGGATATGCCAGTGAGTCTGGAGAGGGGGAGGGGCAAGGGAGCGAGGGTGGTGGTGAGGGAGGGGGGCGCGGAGGGTGCGTCAAGGCTGGAGGGGAGAACGACGCGCACGTGGGTGTGCGCGCGGCCGCGGTGCGGCGGAGGGAGTCAGGGGACGCGTGGC
>NC_025855.1:179834-180623 GCF_000755165.1 Leishmania panamensis | reverse complement strand
CTGCGATGGCCGTCGGCACAGGGGCGCACTACAGGGGCACCGCGCCGCTGCTTCCGCGCCCCCAGCCGTCCTGCTCGCTCCGTTTCACGCTAGCAGAGGCCCTCGTCAGCCGCAGCGGGAGCCGCTCAGCTTGCGTCACGATCAGGGGAGGCTGATAAGGAGCAGCCACACCGCGAGGCCTGCCATGACAGCGAGCACTATCCCTAGCAGCGCACAGCCGTCACAGTGGCCAATGCAGTCATCCTTTCACGCCACCATCACACCGCCGCTGTGTCGGCAGCGTCTCCCTCGAAGTTTATGACTCCCTTGATGTTGGCCTGGCACACCTCCACGTACGGTGGGCACGTGATGTAGCTGCCTTCCACGAAGGCGGCGCTGGTCGTGGCCAGCTCCACCCTCTGGCCCGGCGTGCATGCGACGTAGCCGCTGCTGCCGTACACCTGGACGCTGTACGTGCGGTGGGCCCTGTCGCACTTCACGTTGGCGCACAAGGCGTTGTACTGCTCAGATAGACCAGTGCTGTGCTTCGGTCTGAAAGTTCCATCCAAGCAGCGCGACGCGTCGGAGAAGAGGTTGAACTCCTTAAAAATCTCAGGTGCCGTCGATGGGTCCTGATCGCAAGCACTGTCGGGGTAGGTATCCACGTACGGGCAGTAGTCCATGAGCGTTGAGTCTCCGCTGAGAGAGTGGTCGGTGAAGTACTGGAAGTACAACGGCAGCGGCTTTTCATGGTGGGTAATTTTGCACGTTGCGACGGCCAATCGGTCGGTGGGGCACTGTAGAACAACG
>NC_025855.1:152942-176680 GCF_000755165.1 Leishmania panamensis | reverse complement strand
ATTGTGATGAGCGCCAGGGATGGTGTTGTAGCGCCTGTAGGGGGTTGGGATACAGTTGTTGGGTCGTGCGAGAGCCCAAGAACCTGGAGGGTCGCTCCGCCAGTGGATGTATGGGCGTCTGTGTTATCTTAGTGCGAGCAGGCGTGAACGTTAGGAGGGGGTGGAGAGGTGCAGAAGGATTGCTTAGGAGGTCATACAGTTTTTAGGGATGACTGAGGGATAAGGCAGCCGAGTTGAGAGTGATGCCACTGCGGGGAGGGGATCGCGAATCTGGAAGTCACATAATGGGTGCGCATTATCGAGCTGCATGCAGTCGTGCGATGCTGGAGAAGAAATGCTCTGGGTTCCGTAGTCACCTGGGAACAAACCGCCTCTTGCGGTTTAGGCGAGCGCGCTATCAGGACACGGCCCCATCGAGTGTGGTCGGCAGAAAAGGGGGAGATGAAGGCAGTGCGTTCCCGAGAGGGCACTGCATTGCCTTAAAGAAGGCCCATTCGATCAACAACAACAACAAAAATATGCGAGTGCTGTGCAGGCGCGCTGTGAGGCATCGTTGGGTATATGGGGTTTTACCGGCATCCAAATCAGTTCTCCGGGGCTTAAGAAGGGTCGAGAGTGGTGTGCAGAAGAGATGCGAGAGGAAATCGAGAATGCCAAGCAGAGCCCCACTGTGCTCGTCCGGCACCACCGAGTCCGCCACACTAACGATGTGGAAAGTCATCCCACTTTGTTAGGACATGCCACGGCGTAATGCACCCCCCCTTCCCACCCAAAGGGGGAGTCATGGCGTACAGACCAGGTGCACGGTTTCAGAGAGCCCTGGCCTGGGGGCTGGAGAACTTCCACCTCGAGCATGTCCAGCATGCACCTGAGCCACCCCTTGTTATCTGCACCAGAGACGCCATCGCTTGTTCCTCCGAACAGGACTCTGGACTGCATGCCAAACTGGATTGAGGTATGCAGTTCGCCGAGGCCCGTCTGGAGCCGATCACGCAGCGTGCATTCATGAAAGGGGCGAGTAGGGATGGAAAGAGTCGGTTAAGCGTGTGGCGTGGTTTGACGACAGGGCGGTTTCCCCTCGCTCCCTCCCTCGACGGCCTGGGAGGGAGCCAGCCGTGGTGTAACAGAAGGGTTGATGTTTTGTGCGTGTGCGTGTGTGTGTGCGCACGCAAACTTCTTGATTTGTCCGTGGCGGAGTGGAGCCGTTGAAAGACAAATGTTGTGCTTTACGCCGTGAATTGGGGGAAGATTTCTTCAAAGGACTTGCCTGTCTTGGTGTGCCTTTCAATATGCTGGTCCAGCTCCGGGCGGCGCACCGTACGGGGGAAGCCTTGCAGACACACGGTGCACTGAATCGCGTTCTTGCTCTGCTCGTGCTTCTTCATTTCCTCGGAGGTGTGCTTGACGCCGGCGCTCTGCGACTTCTTTAACTCACGCTCGCGGCGTTGGTTGGCGCGACATCCGTTTCCAGACGGCATCGTCTTGGATGACTTCGCAAAGGGGGGGGACACCGGAGGGAGGGAGAGGGGGGTAGTGTGTGTGTGTGTGGGGGGGGGGGGGGGGAGAGACGATTTCCCGTTGCGGACTAAATTCGTTTTTGTGCCGCTTGTGAGGAGGGGAGGAGGGGAGGGGGAGGCGGGCGCTAAACAAAAGGCGCGAACTCTTCGGTGTGTGCGTGCGAGGCGGGGTGATGGCGGTGCCGAGGGGGCGTGCGGTAGACTGAAAAGGAGGGAGAGGGGAGAGGGGGGGGGGAAGGGGGGAAGAAGCGAAGGGCGTCGTAGGCGACAAAGCAGAAACGACAGAACGTGGCCAACAGGGAGGCCCATATGGGGGAGGGGAAGGGAGAGCGGAAAAGAGGAGAGAGAGAGGCTGGCGGAGGCACCACCGCACCACCGCAGCGCCCCCCCTCCCCCCACACATGTAAGTGTGTTGCTGTGATACGGGGCGAACGTTGAAATGGCCAGCTAAGAACAGCGTGAAGTACTCGACGCTATGATGCGAGAGAGGGGGGGGGGAGGGAGATAGAGAACGACTCGCACTGTCGTCGCGTCGTCGCTTCTCTCCCTCATTCCCAAGAAGAAAAGACTGCAGTTGCCGCGGAAGGTGTCTGTCTTGCCTTGACTTACCCTTTCTCCCCTCCACTCATACATCACACCTGACTTCACATGCGCTGATGCGACCATTCCACGTTCTCTCTCCATTCGCTTCTCTCCTTTGTTTTCCTCACTCTTCCAGGCGTAGCAGCAGCGCGTGTGTGTGCCATCCGACAAGTGACTTTACCCCCTTCCCCCAATCCGCAAAGAAACGACGCGGATGGTGAGGAAGCTCTGCTCTCTATAACAGCTGTGCGCTTTCGCCACCCCACCATGGGGTACTGGTCCTCTCCGCTGCGGGGTTACAGCTCGTCCACTGGTCTGCTGTTCAGGAGCTCCAGCTCTGACAAGCACCGCAGTAGCTCCACCTCCAGAGCCGCCTTGGTTGCCCCATACACAACACTGTGAGCTAGCCAGATCCAGTACCTTCAGCATGTGGCATCTGCGTATCCAACGTACGTCGTGCATGCCAGTGAAAGTGGTGTGGTGGTGCTCCAGGTGTTCAAGGCTGCTCATGGCGGAGTCGTCCACGAGCGAGTTGCAGCCCGACACGTTCAGGTAGCGGAGTGTAAAATGCCGTTATGCGAGATGGCAAGCAGCGTGTGGCATGCTTGACTGCTGCATCGAGGCCTGGGGCGACGACACAGGCGGCAGCGGAGAAATCCAATGCGTTTCACACGAGGCTGCTGAGGGTGACTGCTGAGGGAACGAAGTCGGCGAGGCACGTGCCGATCACCCTATCGCAGTCGCTGTTCGCCACCGCCGCAGTCTCGCCGAGATGACTGTCCTCGCGCACTGCTCCTACAGCGCGTACATGAGTCATCAGCGTCAAGGACGGAGCAGGCTACCATCGGCACGGGCCACCGTACAGCGCGTAGGCGCCACCACGGTGTTGGCGACTATTCAATGAATGTGGCAATGGTGGCGATAGTACCTGGCGCTGGCCACCTGCCGCGGCGCTTCCGAGTGTGTTGAGGGGAGCGCAGTTGCTCAGATACAGCTGCTGACTCCCCGGCAGGACACCAAGTGTACAGATGGCAGTGATAGGGCGAGTCGGTCAGTGTCAGCACTTCTAGCCGGGGCAACCCGCACCCGTCGGTGGTGCCGTTCCCAGTGCCACTGTCCACCTCGAACTCAGTTTTTTTCCCTTGTCTCCGTCTCTGTAGGATGGCGTGCACGACGCGAGCGTTCGACATCGACGCCGGGCTCTCCAGCACGGCGGTGCCCCGCAAATACCTTCTCTGGCACGTCGACATGCGAGAGGTGCTGTCTTCGCCGCTGATGTCCCATGCCGCGAGAGACGTATCCGCGCAGTCTGCAACGATGCCGCGTGTTTACTCCTTCGACACCCGGATGCACCACCCAGTTCAAGTTCCGCACGCTGCTGTGGGTGATGTACACAGCATGCAGCGGGTGCAACTAGCAGAGGGCGGAGGTGTCGCTGTGTTTCGCGTAGTGAATCAGGTAAAGCTCTTCCCGTTCTGTACAGGTGACACGGTGGTCAATATTTGCCACCTGATGGTGATCTGAAAGCAGAAAGTGGGGGGGGGGGGTAGTCGATGAGGACTATCTCGGTCACGAGGCTGAGTGTGGAGGTGGCTGACGGCGTAGCTAGGGGAAGGAAGGGCGCGGATCGATCACATCTACAGATGTGATCGATTGTGCAGGTCCCATAGCACTCGCACTCTCCTCAACGACGCCACCACGCATGCGCAGGAAAGTGAGGTCGTCGATGCCAGTGGTGCTGAGGCTGAGAGTACGTAGCCGAGGCAGGCGGTGTGCCGCGCACCCATCGAGCAGCCAACAGCACTTGCGGAATCTCAGATGGCGCAGGGATACACAGCCGACAATCTGCTTGAGTGAGCTGCTTTCCACCAAGCCATCTGCCGAGATGATGTGGAGGCCGCGCAGACGTTGCGGTTGCGTCACTTGCCCCCTTCCACATTCTTCCTCTTGCTTACGCGGGGCCGCGTCCTAATCACTGTCGAGCCTGCAATCGGGCGACTTGCCTTGCTCCTCCTCGCGCAGCCACGGTGGCTGTGAAATCGCCAGTCATGGTCCACGATCAAACATGATGATGTGGCAGCTCTGCTGCTCGGCGTCTTGTCCCTCTCCGTGCTCGCTGTATCGCTTCTGCGGAGCAACGCACGACGCAGTTGAGCAAGTGCAGCATGCGGAGCTGAGGACAGTCGTCAGCGATCCACGGCGTGAGGCCATCCACGAGGACGGCGTGATTCGGCTCAAGTACTCGGAGGTCTGGAAAGAGGCGCAGCGATAGGAGCGAAAGGCGGAGTTGCATGCGTCAAGGACACCCTGAGAGACCGGAGGAAGGAGAGCGCGACGGACAGTATCACCGTTGTCGCCGGCGTTGCGCGTAACCGGTTGCGCCAGCACAGGCGTTGGAGCAGCAGACGATGCCAATAGCTGCGGAGTCACGGTCAACACCTCGGACGTCGCTGTGGTGGTGGCAGTAGCCCCACGGTCCTGAGTGTGCTCCGGAGCAACCCTGGCTCTTTCAACACTACCACCGCTGTAATCAATGGCGAAGGAAAGACGCAGTGCTTGCAGTCCTCTACATCGGGCCAACCACACCAGCGCGTACGGGCAGTGCAACAGCGCTTTAGCCACTGCACTCAACTTGTCCATCCCGAGCGACTTGGTGGCGCTGAGGCCGCTGCTGCTGCTGCTGCGACGGCGCGGCTACAGTCAGGTGGTACACGTGGTGTCCCGGCGCGCCTACACCTCCTCCTGAGGAACGGAAATGGAGAGCTGCGCCGTAGTCGGTCGAGCAGCTCGATGCAAAGCGAAGTCCACCATCGGGCGTGTGCGTCACTGCGTGTACGAGGGAGGTTCGGCACCTCCAAGCATGTTGGCCAGCCACGTCCTCGGTCACCAGTGGCAGGGCAGTCCACCTCGTCGATGGCTTATCCGCGTTTTCGACGTTGTCCCAGCAACCCAGGCGGGCCAGCTGATATAGCGGTGTCGCCCTCAGCTGCCGCAGTGACGAAAGGCACCGCGCAGCGCACAGATGACGCAACACGTCACAGCCTGAAATATTCAGCACCTCCAACGAGTCAGATGGCACGTCTGAGATCCCTCGGACGTGCTGCAGCTGCTTGCATCCCATCAAGTTCAGTCGGTGAAGGCAGTGCAGCGGTCCTGCAGCAGCACACTGTGTCAGTGTCTTCCAAGGAACCCAGATCGGTGCAAAGACTGAGGCCCAACGTGTGGAGAGGCAGGAGGGGGGGCACTGGAAGCGAGGCGAGCAGCCGCGTCGTCAGGAACAAAGCAACGCCTTTTCGACAACCGCTCAGGGGCCCAGGCTTGCTGTACTGCTCGACTACATCACACGTATCGTGCGTACGGCCTACTGACGCTGATGCGACCGAGTCAGCTGGTGCGGAGTGGAGCAAACCATTCTTCAGGTTAAGCAGCTCGAGGAATCCACGACCGCATCGTTGCTGCCTGAGGCTCCATAGCGGCTACCCACTGGAAATGAAGGGATTCTGAAAGGCGGCGAAGGTGGTGCCGCCGGTGCAGCGAAGCCGCAAGGAGCTCGAAAAATGTTCTGAACAGAAGAGAAGCGGTGAGTCATTGCTGAGCCCGCAGAGCCAGACTCCCACGACAGTGTGTAGTCCATACTGCACGGATACTGCACTGCTGGGAGGAGAGAATGGTATCTGAGGTATTGCAGTGAACTCACGCCGGCGACGGTGCCGCGGCATTGCGGTTGAGGACACGAAAATGCGAAGCACGCAAGACAGGCGCGACGGCCACGCCACTGTGGAAGTGCCTGTGCCGCCCGACAAGCCACGCATCTCACCTTCCGCATCAGTGGGGTCGTCATCTATGCATCAATCTTTGCATTTGCTATACGCGTGGTGAGGCTGCAACTGCACTGGCCGCACGCAACCCTGTAGCCACTACCGCAGCGGCTGCGATACCTGCCAGATCGCCGATGTGGGCCGGGTGGCAGCAACCTCGCGCCTTCCCTGCTCGGTGGTCGCCTGCTTCATCTCTTCGAGTTCTCTCGCCGCCTCCTCGTAGGTGTGCAACCCCACTACTGCCTTGGATCCAGTAGGCAGCACCAATGGTCGCTGCGGCGGACATGTCCTGTAGTCGTCAGTCGTCAATGCCTCATTTTGCTGTCGACGGGAAGGGACGCATGCTTGGCCTCTCGACAGCTGGCCGTGCCGATGTCTGAGTGGCATCCGCTCTTCTGCCCTTTTCTGAGCACTGTCGTTCTGACCGTGGAGGCCTTGCCTATGCGTGACCAGCGGGGTGAGCACAGCCTCACTGTGAACGCACAGCCACGGGGGTGGGCCTGCAGGCCCCGAGTCTGTCTGCGAAGACATTAAGGACGTCGACGACGAGTGAGAGCTGTCGCTTCGGTGATTGCTGCTGCCGCCGGATGCCTTGTGCAGCGTCTCCTCTACTCCGTTCTGTTCGTCCGCTATTCGCGGGTAGGAGCCTCAACAACGGGTGAGCAGAGCAGGTGGGGTGCAAGGCGGACACGCCTGCCGTGCTCGTAGACAGCGCGTGGTACCACACCAGTACACCACATGCATGGTACCTAGCCGCGCTGTTCTCCGTGGCGAGCCTGGCGACAGGGTGGATGGCTGTAAACACCAACGGAATCGGGCGCATTAGCTCTCTGGACGGCGGTAGTTCAGTACCTGTCCAGAGTGCAGCACCAGCTGCAACTCCCGTTGCTGACAGTGGCGTGCTGTCCTGACGGCACACAACATGACAACTGTTTCATGGGGATCGTCACAGGTCGGGGGTACAGACTGGGGTAGTAGCTGAGAAAAAATGCCACGTACGACGCACTCTTCGTTTCTTCAAGGCTAGCATCTGGGTGCTGCCGGCAAAAATGACTCTGACAGGAAATCCTCCGTGACCTGCGAGGGCCAAAGGAAGCGATGGCCCACACGTCCACGCCATACGCGCCCACGCCCTCCTTGAGACGCCTATGCCGACGCACCACAGGGGTGGCGGTGACACTTCGCTCTGCAGAAATGACTGAAGGGAGTAACAAACAGAGGGCGAGTGAAGATCGCACGTGGAGTACCTACCGCCCTTCTCGCGTGAGGGGAAGAGCGATGGAGGAAGGGCAACACGGTGTGTGTGTGTGTGTGGGAGGTGGAGGAGAGGGGAACAAAGGAAAGGGGTGGAAGACGTGGACACACCATAGACGTGCGCATTCTCGTACTGAGGAGGAATGCTGACCTCTCGTGCCACCAACTATGACTAGTGAAGGTGGCACGCCTCTTGGCACTGTGTCTTTCCCGTGTTGTTCACACACCGTTCGTCTGCGCCCTTTAGGAGGAGGAGGAGGGGAAAGGCATGCTGATGCCGGTGCGCAACTGCGCGTTGGACTGTTCGGGGCAACGCGAACACACAGGAGGAGAAGGAGCCTAATGTGTGTGTGTGTGTAGAGAGAGAGCGCGCAACTGCTCGGATGCGCCCCATGGCGTGCGTTTCCTTCTTTTCCTTTTTTTCATTTCTTCTCTCTTTTTTACTTCTCATCCGTCTTCAGTGTCGCAACCGGCGTGCCACCCCCCCTCCTCTCCCCCCGGAGGCTCCTGATCGAAGCACCGCAGGCCGGAGCAGGAGAGATTGGAGAATCCGCGTTAATCGTGTGATGATGGTGGTGGCATGAACTTCTTTTCCCTTTCGTCGTCGTCATCTTTGTGCTCTCCTGCCACATCCACCCCGTCCCCCCTTCTGGCCTTCACCTGGAGAGCCAGCACGCACTCCGTTCACGACAGGACGTCTTTCGAGGCTTCTAGAGGAATCGACTGCTACCCCCACACCGCATGAACACCTTCGCGAAGGCGAACAGAAGAGAGCGAGGGCGAACAGGTGGGGAGGCAGAACAGCGGCGACGACCATCCGCGACAGCAGAGAAGACACGAGCACGACAACCAAACACCACCGAGAAAGGGAGAAGGTGCGGAGTACCAGCGCAGAAGACGAAAAGCAAAAAGCAAGCTGAAAGTGGGGAACACCACAGAGAATGCGTGTGCGCACGGGATGCCACGACAGCGCAGGGCGTTGTCGCAGGGGGAGGAGGAGGAGGAGGAGGGGTGGGGGTGCCCCAGTGTCGGTGACAGCACCTGAAGAGAGGCAACACAAGCAAAAGTGAAACGGGGGAGAGGATGGCACGACCACCGCGCAGCACAACACACACACACACACGAGCGACTACGAAGCGAATGTCTTCACAATGTAGCCGACCTGCCGACAAACCGGGCACGGCATTCGCACTGGTCCGTTGAAGCGATCGCGCAGGGTGTGGTCCTCGTAGGCCCGGCCGAGTTTGATGAGACAAGGCTCACAAAGACATATGTGACGGCACTGCACAAACATGAAGGACTGGTGGCGCTCGAGGCAGCAGACGCAGGCGTGACCGCCATCTGCCCCACCGGAGACCGACACATCGCATCCATCAGAGCGTACATCTCCACTGTGCGGCGTCGCCTCTGCCGGCATTTTTTCCTCCCCGTCAGGGGCAGAAGAAGCGACGGGGAAAGAAGTCCGGGACGTCGCAGCTACTCCTGTGTCGGCTGCAATTTTCTCGTCGCGTGGGTGGAGGCAGTAGTAGCTCTTTTCCTGTTGAGTGTTGTCTTGAGTGTACCACGAGTAGAGCGCGCTAGCGCCCGCAAAGACTAAGGCGCCGGCACCGAAGGCCAAGGCAATAGCAGTGCCCATGTTGTTACCACCGCCTTTCTTTCCGCGCTGATCGTCCTCGTCGCTCTTCTTGCCATACCTCCGCTGGGGTTGATCGCCATCCACTTCTCGCGGTGGATGCATCCTAAACGGTTGTTGGAAGGGGATCGTGGAAGGTAGCGGGAGGGGGAGGGGGAGGGGGGGGAAGACGTACAGCAAAAAGACTGTGTCCGTATAAACTGCGCCTGCAGTGTTTATTTTTTTATTTTATTTTTTTTTTTATATATCGGGCGCGATTGAAAGAGAAGGGCGTTTTGGTGTGCGCTCGTGAAAAACAAACCCCAAATATAAACGACGCGCACGTGCAGAGGGTCGCACAACACGAAGCTCCTCTCAGCCGCGTAGGACAGCCCCCCCCCCCAGGAGAGAACGTGGCAGCATCAAAGTGAAAAGGAGGCGGATAAGGTGAAGTCGCAGTGATCGGTCCGTTGAAGTGCAGCCGTGGCGTGGCGTTCGCGGTGCTCAACGCCGGGGGCACAAGACCGAAGGGGGTAGGAAGCATGTGCGGTGTCCACCGGCCCTGTCCAAGCATGTGCCTCACAGATTGACTCTCTTCTCAAGCAGGTCTCTTCTTCCTCCATTCCCTTCTGTCGCAACACAGGGCATTACACAGCAGGAAGCAGAGCGAGAAGGAAAAGAAGGAGAGTGCGTGCTCCATCGCACATCACTTCACTTTCAATTCAACACTCTCGACGAAGGTGCTCGCTAAGCAAATCGGATAAGGAGAGCTAGAGCCCTCAACGATTACGCAGGCGCACACACGAAGGCGCGAGGGGGGAGGGGAGGCCACACCGGATGTACGATGCACAAACAACAACGAGAGCACGACAACAACCATGCATGAAGAGAGAGAGAGAGAGAGAGCGATACAAACGCCGAACAGCACAGCGCATGCCGACATGCACTTCAAACCACTGACCACACACAGACACCTCCCAAGGGTAAAACCTTCTCTTCCACGCGACCATCCGCTGCCACCCTCCCTCCACCCTCCACCCCGGCCTGCCCCTCACACAGGCCCAGCGCGTGGTGCACAGCAGCCGCAGACACGCGTTACGGCAATGCGCAGACCCAGCCGCCTGAGCACGGCCCCTGTCCCGAGCTTGACCCACCCTCGCCTCGCCGCCGTGCCCGGCATGCTGGTTGCCACGCCCACGTGGTGCACCCCTCGGGGTGGCTCTGGTGCCCCACGCCAGCAGGCAGCAAGGGCCGGGTGGGATGCGTTCGAGTCACGCTGTCACAAGCGTGCTCACTGCCGCGAGCCGCTTCCACGTGGCGCCATGCACGACCTCACCGCCGACACCAGCGGCGAGGCGTCGTTCTGGCTTCGCTACGCCGTGGGCCCTTGACTCTCGCACCGCCCGAGGTGGTTCGGCATTGGCAGGCAGGGAGGGGGAGGGTGCGCTGGACCCCCCGGGGGTGCCGCGCTTCAGGGTGTCTTCGCCATCATTGAGAACGCCCAAGAAGTTTCAGCGACAAGGGAGGCAAAGGACTGTCTCTGTGCTTGAGATGCGTAACCCAATGACCAGAAAGCGGTCAACAGAAGCGAAGAGAAGCATCAATGGGCCCAAAAAGAAAATGTTGGAGGCAACGTAGTAGTAGGGGGAGGGGTGGGTGGAGTATGTGGCCCCCTTTTCAAGAGTCAGGGCCATGTCATGTATATCCCCCAGCACACAGCCACTCTTCCACGATACATGGGTCCATGACCTGCCACGCTGCCTCCCTCCCCTTCCTCGTTCCGTGGATAACAACAGCATACACAGCAAACAAGAACCAGAGAGCCTGTTGGAGTCGCTTTGGCGCAGCGTGTGGGGTTGGCCGCATGGCGAGAAAAAAGGGCGAGAAGTCGGCATGTGTACGCGTAGCGATGCACAAACTGAGACTCGGCACAGCCCCCTTTCTTCTCTGTCGCATCGACCTCGACAGGCGCAGTATGCTGTGGGTGCACCGCGCGTGGGTGGACGGGCAATGCCGGTGCTCGGCGAGGAGGGAGGGAAGAGGGAGGTAAAAGGAGGGTGGGAGTGCCAGACAGGAAGTGGAGTGAGGGAGGGAGAGAGAGAGAGAGGGAGGGAGGGAAGGGAGGGAGGAGAGGCTGCTGCTGCACCGGCAGCACTCAACACAAACAAAGGGGGGAAAAAACACACACACAGAGGAGAGAACACACGCAAGACGCACTCGCGTCGTTTGCAGGAAAAACGATGGGCGCAAAGACAGGCGCGGGAGGGGCGCACGTGTGTTAAAAGTGTGGGAGGACGCCAACGGCAGCGGAGGAGAAAAAAAAACATTAGCAGCAGCAGCAGCAGCAGCAGCATGAGCATGAGCATGAGCATGAGCATGAGCGAGTGAGTGAGTGAGTGAGTGAGTGAGTGAATGGAAAGAGACAGGGGGAGGGCGCACGTGTGGGCGGGTTCGTGCAGTGTCGCATCAGCACTGGCGACACTTCAACTCCCCTTCCCTCTTTACCGAAATAGCGCCTGCCGCCGACACACGGTGTACACTCCACTTCCCTTTCACAACGCATCTCCTTACACACACACACACACACGCATAGAGAGAGGGAAGGGAGGGGGGGGGGAGGGTGGCCCTGCTAAGACACATAAATCTTCACAACGTAGCCCACCCTGCGACACACGGGGCACGGCATCTTCACAGGGCCATCAAACAACCCAAACAGCACCGTTTCTTCGTAGTTTCGGGCTGCCTGAATGAGGCAGGGCTCGCAGAGGCAGATGTGGCGGCATAACACAAACATGAACCGCTGGCGTTTCTCAAAGCAGCACACGCACATCCCGCGGCGGCTGCGGTGACTGTTGCTGTACGCGTCCGGTAGCTTGACACTGGATTCCCCCTCCAGGCTTTGCTCGAGCCGATCCTCCTCGATCGCCCTTGCACACACTCTTGAGCAGTCCTTGGGTGGTGGCAGGCGGTAGTAGCCCGTTTCAGCCTCTTTTGCCTGCTCCTCGCTCCGCTGCGTGTACCATTCATACAGGAAGCTGCCGCCGAAGAAAAGAATGGTGCCGACGCTGATCACCAGCACAGCAGCAAGACCACCTCCGTGTGGAAGTGGCATTCCTGTTCTACCGCGAGTGGATGAGGCAGAGGCGATGAGGTTGCCAACCCGCGCGCGGATTGGCTGTGTAGGGTTGGGCTATGGTTGTTGGCTGCGCACAAGAAACCCCAAAGGAAAAGAAAAAGAACAACGAAGTGAATTGCTGGAGTGACACCGGTATCGATGGTCTTCAGTGTATGGCGCACATGTGTGCGGTGTGCTGGGTGCGCTTGTGCGCTAATGCGTAGGAGTCGGTGATACAGAGACAGGCAGGCTAGGGGAAGGGGGTGAAGCCTGCGATACGCGCAGCGTCACTGCATCTGGCGCTGTTGAAGTCTGAAGAGAGTAGAAAAGCCTGTAGAGGGGGTAAGGGGAGTGGGGCGAATTGAGGGAAGGGGAAGGAAAGCACAGGCAATGCTGCTTACTGTACTGTGCCATGGGCAAGTCACCCACTACGCGCCTCCACAGGAGCGGGACTTGCACTGCCTCTTGAGAGGTTCCACAAATAGCCCGTCTCAAGTACGTCGGCCGGCTGCTTCAGCGTCTGCGAGCATGTCGTTGCGTTGTGCGACGAGGAGACCCAAAGAGAGAGAGAGGGGGTATGAGAGCAAGCGGACGAGAAAGAAGTTGAGTGGGACCCTCCATCACGCAACGCAAGCGCAAACGAAAAGAAGAGGTGCGACAGGCAGCAGCGCGCACGCGGGATGGAGACGGAGCGAAAACTAGCAAGCAAAGTGACGGGTGGCGCAGGAGCACAGCGCATCTTTCATGGATGCCTCCCCCCTTGCCCACCCGGGCAGCACAAAGTACAAACGAGGAAAAGAGGGCAAGACTACCCCCCTCCCCCTCTCCCGCCCCATCACCACCGCAAGAGCGGCATCCTGGGCGGCCACCGCTCCTTAGCTCAGGAAAAAGGCGCTGCACTACAGGTGGTGTGTTTGAGATCGAGTCAAGGGGGGATGGCAATACGAGCTGGCTGACAGGCGTCCCGCTCTTTCTCTCCTTCGGGTACTCGTTGCATATCCACTAGCAGCTGTCGGGGCAGCCGCCTGGCTGGCAGACGCCCCACCTGCCGCAGGAGCAACTGCCGGCGTCATCGACAAGCGCGTCTCTGTGCCAAGACATCTGTGCCTTCCTTCTCTCGGGTGCACGACAGGGACTGCACCGACAGGTGAGGGGATGGTGAGCGGTGGACAGCGGGTGTCGGAGCTGAGCCTATTAGATAAGGGCGGCGGCTCAGATTTCAGTGACGGCGCCGAAGCGTCTGTACGTATGCCGCTCGCTTTGTGCGCTCTGGCCAGAGGAGGTGGTGACTCTACAATGGTGAGGGCTGGCTGCGACGATGCCAGCGTGCTTTGACGCGGCCGTTTGGCGGCAGTGGCAGGGCGGCGAGACAGACGCACTACAGACGACGCCGAAGAGGCCCTGGAAGAGGGGGTGCGATCCGCTTGTCCCCCAGCTGTCGATAGACGAGACGGCAAGGGCGAAGATGATGATGGCTCACCCCACTGTGCGCGGAGGAGAACTACAAAGACATCAGAGGGCTGAAGTCCCGGAAGGTCACAGAGTCGTGTATTCGTCTTAGCCGTGGATGTCTCGATTCCCTTGGCGGTAGTCGACGCTGCGTCGAACACATCGCCAGTCCGCGTGTACTTGAGCTGCACCTGTGCTCCTCGCAATTGCAAGTACTGAGCCACGCGCTGCGCCAGCACAGCAGCACTTAAACGCTGGTCCACTGTTACACGCAGCGTGAGGCCGGAGAGCGTGCACACCCGCAGCGTAATCTCGTTTTCACTGTTGCCGTGGCTGCCTGTGGCGCGTGACACTGAGGCGGTCGCGACGTCTGCCTGCATGGAGAGCGGCACCGACGACTCCTGCCGTGTTTCTCGATTTTTCACATCGCGTAAGGCTGTTGACAGAGCTGGAGAGGGGGTGGGGCGCTCCTTCGCCGGCCCCAGTTCAACGGACGGCCGCCGTGGTAGCGGAGAGGTCATGAAAGGTAACAGCATTGCGGGCAGTGGCGGCGGTGTGCGCCTCGGCGAGCCTCGATCCGTAGAAACTGCTGACCTGTCTGACGCGGCTACAGGTACTTCCTGCACGCTGTGTGCATGTAGCACCGACGGACGCCACGGGTGTGGTGGCGTGCAGCACGCGTCGCGGTAATCGCTGTCTCTCTCTGGCACTCTTGCCTGTCGCAGAGGCGCGCTCCGTGTCGCTGGTGAAGTGTTGTCGTCGCTGTCTTCAGCCCTCTCGGTGGCGGAGCAGCGTACCGGCGTTTTGGCGTCGAGCACGCACCCCGACGGCACCCCACCTAACTGTAGAGATGACTCAGCACCTGGCGGAGAGCAGAAGCCCGTGCAGGCGGAACCGGAGGAAGGGAGTAAGAGGGGCTGCGTAGAGGTGTCATACAGAGCAAGTGCGGATGAGGTCACTGAATGAGGAGGGGGAGGTGTGTGTGGCCCGTCTTGTACTCCCGAGCTGCAAGGCGCACCGTCGGTGGTTTCATCGTCAGCAGTGCCTAGTGGATGGTTGGGGCTTGCAGATGTGCCTGCTAACCACGACATCACCCGCTCCCGGTGCGCTTTCTTGGCGTAAATTGTGTCGTTACCGGGATGGGTGACACCCGCCACCATCGCGTCAGTTTGTTGTCCGTCGTTGAAAGTCGCCGTGGGATTCGTAGGTGCCAGTGCGGCGAGATTGCGGTCCGATGGCGATGGCTGCAGCGCCAGTAGTCGTGCTTGCGTCAAGGGCAGCTGCAGTGGCGACGGTATGGGAGCTGCTGCACCTTTGAGCTGAGTACAGCAGATGACCTCTGTGTCGTCGCTGCTGCAGGAGAGCAACACCACTGACGATGGCGATGCGTGCTCGTGTTCTTCATCCGCTGGCTCAAGTGGCGGCGACAACACGACATTGTGAGGCCCAGAATCGCCTCTATTCGCTTTCTTATCGGGCACTACTTGGGTATCCTCGCCGAGCCCGAGAGCCGGAGTGCAGGCACGACTCATGGCGACACCCAAGCGATGTGTGGCTGCACCTGAGGCGGAGAAGGTTGTGCGGGGAGAAAAGCGATGCATCCATTTATGGGGGAGATTTTTTTGTGTGCTCCCAGGCACTTCTATCAGTCTCCGTGTGCGTGTGTGTATGTGCGACACATCGTCAACTAAAACGCGCTGGATTGGGAAAAACAGGGAGAAGTAGGACGAGCTGCCGGAGAGCGAACGCGGAGGAGGAGGAGGAGGGGGAGGAGGAGGGGGAATCCTCGATGCGCGTTGTCCTTCGACGAAGCAGGAATAGGTAGCTTCCCCCCCAAAAAGAATGTTTGCTCAGCAGCAGCTCAGAGCAAGTGTCCCACGTGATGCGTCGCTCCCCGGGGGAGCGGGAGAGAGAACAACCACAGACAGGGCAATCCGTTGTGGAAGGGGGAGTGGTGTACAGCGACTCCTCTGCAACGTACCCCACCGCCTTTCTTGAGGAACATCAGGATGTCGAGGAGGGCGCTTATCGCGCTTTCCTTTTTATCTTCTTTGGGGGTAAGCGGGGCCATTTTCGATTGTGAAGTCCGTTGTATGATAAACATGTGAGCAGTCACACCGTTGACTCGGAGGAGAGGGGGGGGGCTGGGAGGTGGGAGACGCCCCCTCCCCGCCTGCCCGCCCCAATATGTGCACATCGCTCTACTCAAGGAACAACAACTTCGCTTTGATGGTTGTGGGGCCACACACATCCTCTAAGAGGCGGTCGTTTTCCCCGCCCCGCTTCTCCCTCGCTCCGTGCTTGCCGGTTACATACAGTCACCCCTCTCCACTCGCCAGCTTCCTCCTACACGCTGACCTCCACTCCTTTTCCGAAAGCGCCGTACTCCTCACCACTCTCCCTACTTTCCCACGTAGACTTTCCCCCCAAACGACGCCCCGCAGCGATGAGTTAGTGGGATAGTCTCGAGTGAACGCAAAACTGCACCAACGCCACACAGAAGAGGAGAAAGGAGAAGCCTCATTCTCGCTCAGAGAGTCACAGAGACGACACGAGCGGTGAAGAGACGAGGGGGTGCCGCTGCCGAGACTGCGGAGGCAGACAAATCCACCCACAAAAGAGCATCGAGGTGCGCGTGCGCGTGCGAGAGAGAGAGAGAGAGAGACGATGACAGACCGACAGCGAATTCGGAAGCGAGCGTACGTTTTCTATTTTTTGCTAATTTCTCACTAATGCCCTCCTCGGATTCACTTATTTGTCAGTTCGTGCGCGCGTGGTGTTGGGTTGCACAGGGCCAGCCAAACAGAGAGAGTGTGTGTGTGTGGGGGGGGGTGGGGGAGTGGAGCGAAAGGGTCATGTCAGAGATTCACATCAGCAGAGGACAAGTGTGAGCGGGAACGAGGGATGGCCCCTTTCCTCTTCTGACTCTAAAGGGACAACAGAACATGAAAGCACACACACACACACACACCCACACACATCGATGGTTGAAGTGCGAAGGGGAGAGGGGAAACCAGTGAGGGAGGCAGAGAAGACAACGGCATCAGCACCTTGACAGCAACATCGGCACGCACGTCCGCTACAACAAGGGCAGAGGAGAAGAGAGGGGGTACGCGCCGGCCGATGCTCACACTTGCACCCACGGTGAATACGTAACTCCCGCACCGGGGACGCAGGAAAACAAAAAAGGAGTAACCGCAGCAACCCGCCAAAGCGAAAGAACGTCAGAGGAACGGGGGCTGTATGCTGTGCAGCAGCAGAGGAAATGCACAACAGAGAGAGAGAAGGAGAGGGAGAGAAGGCGCAGACACACATCAAGGGAGGTAGAGTGAGAGAAGCGTACGTGAATGTTTACCACCGCCTCATGGGCCCGGCAAGACCAGCGCCTGGTAGTGTGAAGCAAGCCGCTAGGTCATCAAACGAGAAAGGCGCAGGCGAGGGAACGATGGTGGAGGAGAGTGAGAGAAGGGAGAGGTGGTGGCACAAGATCGACGCCCTGGTAGAGGTCACATGAGCACCACCAGGTAAAAACAAAACATCGCCATTCATACAGCGCGTCCAGTTGGAGACAAGAGGGAAGATCGCCAACAGCCCAAGAACTGTGCCTTACATACTGGCAGACTTCCAGATCAGCTGCTCTCGAAGGCCAGCGCCTCGACCCAGGCCACCACGAGCTCCGCGCCAGGGTCCTTCTTGCCGATTTCCTTGCCCTCCATGTAGCGGCTTCGACCGAACTTGGCGGGAAGCATCATCGTCGCGTCCGCGGCCGCGCGCGCCGCCTCGTAGCATGCCTTAAGAAGTTCCGGCATCGTCGCTGCCGTTGCAACGGTCGGGCACGTGCGCATGCCCTCCAGAACATCCACCATGGTACGGTCACCCTGACGCGCGCCGCCGAGCTCCTGAACACTGTGGCTGCCCTGCGCAATCCCCGCACGCACCGCATCCACAGCACTGCCGTCTCTCAGCGCCTGCGCCGCGCCTTCGCCGCCGCCTAGGAGCAGCGCACCGTAGAGTGGGCCGGAGGTGCCGGCGAAGGTATCGGCGACGGCCTTCGACATGAGCGTGAAGGTGCGCCGCACGTCGGCTTCCCACGGCAGATATGGCAGCAGTTCCAGCACTGCCACCGCCGAGCGGTGCACACCGCTGCCAAGGTCGCCGTCGCCCACCTCGGCGTCCAGCCCGTTAAAGTAGGCTTCGGTACCAAAGAGTTTCTCAAAGACGCGCAGTGTTGCGACGTAGAGAGGGCTGCTGGTTGGTGTGGCTGCTGCCCGCCTTGCCGCCTCTACCTCTCGCCGGGCCAGCTGCAGTGCTGTCAGCGGCCCCGGAGCCGTTGCACAGCTCCACTGCGGCGCGTGGAAGTTCATGAGCGGCTTCTGCAGGGCGTTCGTGTTGAGCATGTACTGAAGGTCGTCTTCATCCTCGACGATGAGCAGCGTCAACGAGAAGCCGTGCATGTCCAGCGATGTCATGTGGCGTCCGCTGTGGACTCCAACCACCGTGAGGTGCTCAC
Source organism: Leishmania panamensis (assembly GCF_000755165.1). Lineage (NCBI taxonomy): Eukaryota > Euglenozoa > Kinetoplastea > Trypanosomatida > Trypanosomatidae > Leishmania > Leishmania panamensis. The sequence continues at coordinate 158,823 of NC_025855.1, read as the reverse complement.
CGGCGAGCTCGCGCAAGGCGTGGTGTGCAAGGGTGGACATCTCCAGGTCCGTCGTGCCACCCAGGTTGTTCACCAGCAAGAGAGCCTTGGCACCGGCGCGGATGGCAGTGACTTTGCCCGGAACAGCTACCTCTTCCTTGCCCATCAAAATTCCAATGAGGAAATGCGTGAGGGGCGCTGCTCCTTGGAAGGGGATCTGGAGGAGGCCCTTCTCACCATGAATGCCCAGGCCCACCTCAACCGTTCCGTACGGCACCACCGACGAGGCTGGGTTACCCGGCAGCGAGCAGGACGAGAGGGAGGCGCCGATGGATCGCATGTTGCGTGATACACGATCGGCAAGCGCCTTCAGCTGCGTCAGCGACAAACCACGCGCAGCAGCAGCGCCGAGGATCTTGTAGAGGAGACAACATCCGGCAACACCGCGGCGCTTCTTCACATCTTCCGTGCCGAACGCTGCATCATCGGCCGCTAACACAGTCTCCACTTGAATGCCCTGTGCGCGGGCCTGACGGACGGCGTACTTAAAGTTAAGAATATCCCCAGCGTAATTCTTAATAATGACAAGGATACCGGGGCCATTCGGTCCCTGAAGGTTGGCGAGGTACTCGATGCCGGAGCTCACGTGTGACGTGGGTGGGGAGGCGAACACGCTCCCGCACACCGCCGCGCTCAGCCAGCCCTTGGCTACGAACCCAGCGTGGGCTGGTTCGTGGCCGGCGCCGCCGCCGCTCAACAGCAGCACCTTAGTTAGATCTATGCTGGAGGCGACGACAACATTTGTGTCTTCGATCCTTTTCACGCCGTTGTTCATCTCACAGAGGCCCTCGACGGCCACGTCCACGACGCGGTGGGGGTCATCAACAAACTTAAGCACCACAGTGGACATTTCTGGCCCTGGCATCGACAACAACAACAGAGCCCCCTTTGTGAGCCCGTTGCCCCGCGGCAGGAAAATGAGAAAGGCAAGAATGTGCTCTTCAAGGGAGAGGCGTAGAGAGAGAGAGACAGAGAGACAGACTTCACCCAGGCACAGAGAAAAACAAGTCGTGAGGTTGTGGCAGGCACAGACTTCATCTTTCACGCGGCCATCCGCTGCCACCCCCCTCCATCCTCCACCCCGGCCTGCCCTTCACACAGGCCCAGCGCGTGGTGCACAGCAGCCGCAGACACGCGTTACGGCAATGCGCAGACCCAGCCGCCTGAGCACGGCCCCTGGCCCGAGCTTGACCCACCCTCGCCTCGCCGCCGTGCCCGGCATGCTGGTTGCCACGCCCACGTGGTGCACCCCTCGGGGTGGCTCTGGTGCCCCACGCCAGCAGGCAGCAAGGGCCGGGTGGGATGCGTTCGAGTCACGCTGGCACAAGCGTGCTCACTGCCGCGAGCCGCTTCCACGTGGCGCCATGCACGACCTCACCGCCGACACCAGCGGCGAGGCGTCGTGCTGGCTTCGCTACACCGTGGGCCCTTGACTCTCGCACCGCCCGAGGTGGTTCGGCATTGGCAGGCAGGGAGGGGGAGGGTGCGCTGGACCCCCCGGGGGTGCCGCGCTTCAGGGTGTCTTCGTCATCATTGAGGGCGCAGACGCATGCAGAGAAAGCGAAAATATCGAAAGCAAAGATGTGTGAGCGGCATTGCCCCGTCCCGTTCGCGCTCTTACCCAAGACGGGCACGCACCTACCCACATATGCTCGTGGGGCTCGACGCCTCACAGGACAGACAGCTTCGCGCGCGTGAGAGGGGGCGGAGCGTCGAGGACGAGTACGCAGACACGCGCACATGCTCTTTCCGTCCAAAGGCGATGGGCAACTGCGGATCATTCAAGAGAGGACAGGGGGATCCCCCACAAAAAAAAAGCTGAAACGGAACGAAATCCCCCAATTCAAAAAAACACGCGCCAACCCCACCATACCTCCACAGCGGCTCTTACGGGAGGAGGGCAGAGGTGAGAAGCGCCTTTAAGGGGGGGGGGGAAGGTAGACAGAGGGTCTTGCTGGAGGAGGGGGAATTATAGTGGAATTTAAGGGGTGTGACGAGTAAGGGGGGGAGGAGGAGGAAGAGGAGGGGGAAGACCCACACAGGAGCACGCACATACGCGTCGATCCCCGCTCTCTTCAACCACTCCACAACGCACACGCACACACACACACACACACATACATCCCAGTGCAGGGCGGCAGAAGCCGCGCCTCTCGCACTCGCGTGCACAACACGACGTCGGCTCTCAGTGGGCTTCACACCCGTACCTCACTTACCCCGGCATCCCGATTTGTGCTTCTCGCACAGTCACACCCATCACTTGCATTGGATCGGCAGGGGAAAAGCAGGACACGAGAAAAGAGAAGCAGCGGCAACGGGAATCTGTAGGTGGTGAGAGGGAGTCAGTGAGTGTGGTGGGCTGCAACACAGGCCAGATCAGAGGAAGGGGTGGCGTGACAGGAGCAAGCGGGCACCAGGGAAGTGGAGCACAGAGCTGCTCAGCGCGTTGATGCACTACGCTTTCACAGAAATGGCAGGTGGGGATGTGCAAAATCTCGATCTGCAGGGTTCACACACGCACAGAATAAAGCGCGATGACACGCCGCCCAGCTGTCCACGCACCCCCCCCCCCCACACACACACACCGCGAACTGCTCCGGCCTTCCTTCGCTACTCGCCGGCGCGCCCACGGCCTCACTCGCGCGCCCTCTCTGCATGCGGCTCTTTCGCAGCGACGCCAATAGTTTCCATCGGCAGGATGCTCTCGCCAAGGTCGTCTTCATCTTGCGCCGTGTCCATGGCAACTTTGTGGCTGACAGCGCTCTTGATAGCCTTGCCGTCGATGTCGAGGTCATCGCAGATGCGCGCCTTGGGGATCAGCAGCGTCAGGGGCAGCACAAGCAGCGGCAGCATGATGTGACCCACAAGCAGAAGCCACGGCACGTTGCTGAAGTCGCACGGGGGGGTGGTGGTGATGCCCCAGCCGTACTCCATGATGATCGCACCAATGGACGACGAGGTGGACTGGCCGAGATTAGAGAAGCCGGCCATCAGAGCGTACACGACGCTCTCCGAGCCGCGAGGGCACAGGCGCGACAGCAGCACAATCATCGGCATCCAGGCCAGCATGTAGCACACTTGATACACCACGGCATCACCGCAGATGTACATCGCGTGGTCCGGGATACCGATGTACACGTTCCAGCGCTTCACCATGATGATGTCGAACAGGGAGGCAACGATCTGCACGACTGTCGTGATGCAGAACGTCAGGCGGTAACTGCGCTTCGAGAAGATGTAGGTGAAGGCTGTCACACCAGCAAGACCGCCGACGTTGCCAATGACGGCCGCCACGGTGTTATAGAAGGTGTACGAGAAGTGCGGCCCGTCGGGCAGGCATTCCGCATTGGCCAAGTAGAAGCTGTCAAGCGCGCCGGGCAGCTGCAGGTACACGGTCATTTGCAGGTAGCCGAAGACGTTCGCCTTGGCAATCACCAGTGGCAGGGCCCAGAAGGACGTGGCGCAGCAGATGGTCGACACGACGACGCAGATGATGAGCAGGCCCAGCGAGTCCGCGAGAATGGAGCCGCACGTCATGGCCACGACCGCGCACGTCATGACGACGCTGTACACGAAGATCCTCCAGTTGCGCGCAATAACCTCCTTGTTCATCTCGAAGAGACCGAAGAGGCAGGGGACGGGCGGCGATGCTTCGTAGGGCAGGTACTCCTCCGAAAGCTCCTCGTCCTCGAGGGCTTCGCCCTGGTGCTGCACGAGGTCCTGCACGCACTCCTCGTCCGACACGTAGTTCTCCAGGTGTGAGCTTTTCCTTCCCTTGGCGCCCGCTCCACTCGGCGCAGCGTTGACCAGACCGACCACATCGTCCTTCTCGCCCTTGACGTGCATGGTGTCCTGGGCCGGCAGCAGACCAAGCGCCACGCGCTCCTTCTGCAGCTCCGCGTAGAGAAGCGCCGCATCGGCCGCCCGCTCCACGCGGTTCTTCTTCTCCCCGTACCAGTTGAACAGGAAGAAGACGGCGGTGGAAAACTGTAGAGCGGCGGAGATGAAAACGCCGACTTGCTGCTTGCCATGGTCGGACAGGGGTCCCTGAATCGCCGCCGCAATGATGGCGCCAACCATGATAAACCACCAGATCCAGCTCACCAGCGCCGGGCCGGGCTGCGGGTTCTGGCGCATCAGGCGACTGTAGTGGCCCTCCGACAGGATGTCCACGTTGGCCTTACCGTACGAGCACAGGAACACAAAGGCGGCGGCAGTGTCGGCGGAGGCGGGCTTCGCGGGCAGCAGGCCGTAGATCAGCGCAAAGGCACTGCCGGCGACGCAGGACACGAACATGTACCAGCGCTTCGTGTAGCCGAGGAAGGCGAAGCCGTCGCAGAGCATCGCGGTGAGGGCCTTGATGGACCAGCCCATGGTAGAGATGCCGGCCAGGCGCTGATACCGCTGGCCGTCGATGCCGTAGCGCGACATGAACATGGGCTGCCGCGAGTAGGCAATTAGCTGATCGGCGATGCCCTTGCAGAGGAGGTAGCACATGCCGAGGGAGACGACCGCCTTGGGTCCGTAGCCCTCGGCTGCCTCGCTGAAGATGGGGACGTGCCGTATCCATCGGCACTTGGCAAAGAGCGAGGCCGCCTCGGGGTGGACAAAGTGCACATCCTCGCTTACCGGGCTGTGGGGGCCGCCCTTCTCGGCCGGCCTCTGCTGCGCTGCTGCGGCTGTGTCGTGGTGCGGGCCAAGCGGGCTGCCGGACTTGCTGAGGGCACCCGGCTCGCGTTCGCCGCTGGGGGGCTCCATCGCTGCGGCACCTGTGACGGGGGTGGTGGCGGTGATCGGTGCTGCTTACGGTGGTTAGTTAGGGTGTGTGAGGGGGAAGCGTGAATGCTGGGGAGGGAGAGGGGGGCAGCGCACGACACACCCACACACACACACACACCCACACAGAAAGGCAAGCGGGATGGGCGAGGGGGTGAAAGAGCGGCAAGGGGGAGCAGCTAATGGGATGCCTGCGAGTGCCCCTGTGCAGTGAACGTGCGGGTATGGCTACGGGGTGAGAGATGCGTGAGACAGCGGAGGAAGAGGAGGGGATGCGCAGTGGGCAGGGGTGGGAGCCTTGGGTGTGCGCGTGATGGCCATGCAGTGCAGACAACCACTACCCGGGTCTCCGCCAGAGGGGTTCGCAGGATTCGGGAAGGCCGCAGGGAGGGGACATGATGCCAAACTGCAGCTCCCTTCTCGGCACACACGCGCTCAACGGCAGTGACCTCCCTAGCACGAGCGTACACTTGTGTCCTTGCTGTCATACGCTTGTGCGTCGCCTTCCCCCGAGAATGTGTATCATGATGTGCTTGCCCCTGCTAGTCTCGACATCCGCACACACACCAAGCACCCTCGCAAGAGGGGGGAGGGGGCGGCCGAGAGGAAGAGGAGGCAAAAGAGATCGAGGAGGCGGCTGTGGAGGGGGGGGGATCAGAACAGAACAGAACAGCAGCGGAAAGAAGATGCCTTCGCGCGATGGCCTGTTTCTCACCGCCGTCTCTTCTATCGACCTCCCTGCCCCATCCTGTGCATTTCTTCACGACATCGCCTGCGAAGACGCACACACGACTGGCATCCGCGCACCCAGGCGCCCATGCACACATCGCGAAGACGCAGCCTCTCTGCAGATGGTCGTCGGCGTGGCCGCGCCACAAAAAAAAGGAGCACACATTCTGCTGTATTGATTCGTGGGCCAAAGAAGAGCCCACACGGAAGGCAGAAGCAACACACCCCCAAATAGTGCAAAAAGGCGCGCGTGCGAGGAGAACATCGCAGATGCCACCTCGTCGCAAACACGCTGAGCGAGGGAAAAGAGGGGACGTGCAGAGGAGATTAACGAGAA
>NC_025855.1:145739-149525 GCF_000755165.1 Leishmania panamensis | reverse complement strand
CTCTCAGCTGGATCCATGAGGAGCATGTCTGTCAGGTGTTGGGAAAGCGGCGCCGAACAGGGGTGTGGGCGAATATGATGAAAGGGGGTAGTGTGGAGGATGTGTTGTGGGTGTGGGAAAGTGGTGAGGGCTGTGGGTAGTGTTAGAGAGACGACGACAGGGAGACGGCAAGAGTGACTAACGGGCAGCTGAGTAGGGTATGGCGGGTGAAGAGGACGCTGCCACGGGAGGAGCACATACGAAACTAAGCAAGGGAGAAAGACAATCTGAGGTTCTCAAAAAATCTGACGGCCATGAGTTCGGTGGATGAGGCCGGCGAGGCAGAAAAGGGGAGCTCGGGTGGTTAGAGACTGTGCCAGTGTGTGTGTGTGTGGCGGCTAGAGTGTCACGCGGTAACGCTGGGACACATGCGAGAGCAGTCAGTCAAGGTCGAGGTCCGTTGGCGTTGGGAGTACGACAGATGAGGAGGAGGAGGAGCAGAGTAAAAGTGGAGAGTGAGTGATGAGCGAGGCACTTTCCTGAGTGATGGCAGGGAGAGCGAGAGGGAGGCGAGACGAGGAAGGGGGACATTCCGGCATCCTCCGCCGCATAAAATTTCTTTTTTTTAGTTCCACGAGACCATCCGCTGCCACCCTCCCTCCACCCTCCACCCCGGCCTGCTCTTCACACAGGCCCAGCGCGTGGTGCACAGCAGCCGCAGACACGCGCTACGGCAATGCGCAGACCCAGCCGCCTGAGCACGGCCCCTGGCCCGAGCTTGACCCACCCTCGCCTCGCCGCCGTGCCCGGCATGCTGGTTGCCACGCCCACGTGGTGCACCCCTCGGGGTGGCTCTGGTGCCCCACGCCAGCAGGCAGCAAGGGCCGGGTGGGATGCGTTCGAGTCACGCTGGCACAAGCGTGCTCACTGCCGCGAGCCGCTTCCACGTGGCGCCATGCACGACCTCACCGCCGACACCAGCGGCGAGGCGTCGTTCTGGCTTCGCTACGCCGTGGGCCCTTGGCTCTCGCACCGCCCGAGGTGGTTCGGCATTGGCAGCACAGCTCATCCACCCCCCAAAAAAAGACGCACTGCCAAATGGGCCTTCCGTCACCCCTGTGGGACGCGATGTGCCTGATGCCTTTGTTGTGCTGCGAAGCGGCGAAGGGGAGGAAGACGACGGCTTGGGTGGCGGGCAGGGCGTTGTAGTTTTCTGCCTTTACCGCCTCTGTAGAGGACCCCGCAGGAGGCTAGGGCAGTCGTGTTACAGGCACCGGCGCCAGGCATCCACACTCCGGGGGCGATGGTGAGCAGCATGAGAGTCACACCTCTCTCAGCAACCTTCGCCACTTATACGGTTGCGACCGGGGGGGGGCATCGTGCTACGGGTCAACTGCCGCCTTTACTGTGACCACTGCCACCACCACCACCCGCCCTTTCCGACGAAGGCGTCTCCACGGCAGCTGCAAAGCATCCGTTGCTTACGTTCTCCCTGTTTCACCCCAATCGCACCACAGGCCACACGCCACGGTGCGATTGGGGATGCGTTTGTGAGGATGACACACACACACGCACGACGAGACGAGGGGCGTTGCAGACACCCGTACACCGCCGTCTCCTTTGCGTGAGGCACGTGCCAGGTTTGTTGAATATGTGCCGTTTTCCCAAGTTCGTCACCGATGCGACTTTCGAGATACCCCCCCTCCAACACACACACACACACATACATACATACATACGCGGGCACAGGGCACCAAGACGAGAGCGTTGACCAACGATCTGCTGGAGAATCATCGAGAGAGAGTCGCAGCCAGTGGCGCTGAAGACGCGAACGCTGGCAGGAGACGCTGGGCGATCGATTTCAACAGGAAAAAAAATAATAAAAAAACTTACTTGAAACAACACTATCCGGTAGGGTGACGCTTGCCTATTTAGTGCTCGCTCACCCACACCCACACATGCGAACCCCCAAAGGCTCAGCGTGAGGCACGCAAAGAGAAATTCGTGTGAATGAGAGGGTCGCAGTATAACGAAGGAAAAAGAAAGAGGCGGAGGGCTAGCTGCCAAAGATGCCCATTACCGCATCCAGCGTACTCCCGGCTTTCAGAGGCGCAAGTCCGCGTTTGCGTGCCTCGCCAAGCATTGGCTCGCTTTGTTGGGACGTGAGAAGCGCACGTGACAGCGGAGAGACACGGTTGAATCACAAGGAGAGCACCGCGATACGAGAGAGAGAGAGGCGGCGGCGAAGGGCGGGGATAAGCGGGTACGCTAGCAGGAAACGCAGCGTGGATCGCCACACACACGGCGCGCGGGATGCGGTAAGAAACATCAACAGGGTCGAGGGTGTGGAGGGCGTGGGCGCGTGTGTCGGCGCGGAGGTGGGGGTGGGTGGGAGGGATACAGAGGCCGGGGCCGGGCGGTGGCGAACACATGTCTCTTTTCGGCCCCTCCTTCCCCTTCTCAGCGAGCGCCAGGGGGCGAAGAATGCCACCGTGGGCCCTGTGTTCAGGGGCACACACAGACGCAACCACGGGCCTGCTGCGCTTGCAACCGCAGGGCTGCTTTTCTCTCCTGTGCGCCCCCTCCCCTTCCTCGCGTGCATTGCCGAATAGCAGCAACATGCAGGAGGAAAAGGGGGGGGGGAGTGGAGGAGGCGTAGCTGGGCGATGGGGCGCCTCGCTGCAGATACGAGTCACCGAACAGCGAGAGACACGCGTGGCTCATCCAAACACGCACACGCGCGAGTCAGACACCACCGCCACAGCTGAACAAAGCAAGGGAAGCCGCATCCGAGCTGAGCCAGTCGCGCCCTCGCCCTGGTTGGCGTGCGTGACCCCGCTCCCCCGGTTCAGCGCTCCGTTCCCTGCTCCCCTCTTCGCCGTGGCGCGCGAGCACCGCAGTGGAGGGGGTGGGCGAGGGTGGACACGCCACAAGGGAGACACGAGAAGCGACGAAGGCAAGCCGACACGCCGGCCGCGTATCCCTCGTGCGGAGCGCGCGCAGGGAGGCGTTGACGAGGAGAGGCACACAGCGTGGGAGGGGGAGTCCGGGGCAGGGAAAGAAGTGCGGGAGGGGGAAGGTGGGAGAGGGCGCACAGGCGGCAGCGCCAAAATAACTCCTCCCACTCTACTGGGCCGTGAGGCACAGGCAGAGGCGCACCGGCATCCATTCCAAACGGGAAAAGATCAGCAGCGAGTAAAGAAAGACAGGGGAGGCCCTCCCCTGTCGCGTCTGTCGTGCGCGACACCGCTGACTCACAGCCGCACTATCCGACCCGCACCGGCTCCCGCAGCGCCCCACTGAAGCATGCTGTCCCAGCTCACAACGAAGAGGAGAGGCTGCACTCACCACGGCCAGCATCGCTCAGCGTCCATCCATGGCGTAGGGAAATAGCCAGTGAAGAAGGGGGCCAACCGCTTGCGCCAAGCGCGCCGTGGCATGCGCTACTTCCCTGGTGTGCGCACGTGTACGCTCTGTTCTCCCTCCGTGTGCCCCGCCCCGCCATCGCCCCTCTTCCCGTCGCGGGACGACTCGGCCGCCGCCACCTTTTCCGAGTCAGAGTCGCACAGCCCTGCAGCTGCCGCCTGCCTATCCACAATCTGGCGCACAACCCTGCCGTCCACATCGATGTCATCGCAGATGCGCGCCTTCGGGAGCAGCGCCATGCTCAGCGGAATCGCCAGCAACGGCGTGCACATGTTGCACACGAACAGCAGCACCGGCAGGTTGTCAAAGTTGCACCTGGAGCCGTCATCCTGCATCTTGAACACAGGCAGAGCGTACTCCATGAGGATGGCGCCGAGGGAT
>NC_025855.1:137629-143303 GCF_000755165.1 Leishmania panamensis | reverse complement strand
TTCCGTGACGGTCGCCACCGGCACCGCAGCTGCTGCGGCCTCGGTGTCAGGCGTGACATGGCTCTTGCGGTTCTCAGCTGGATCCATGCGAGGTATTGAGAAGACGTGAGGCTTGCGTGTGGGAGGGAGCGTTTTGTGTGTGACTGTGAATGTGGCACTTCTGTGCTCGATCCACTGAGGTTGCCTGTGGAGGGGTACAGGCGGATGTGGAGATGGTGAAGGGGGAGGAGTGAAGAATTGGCCGTGTGTGTGTGTCTCGGTGTGAGGTGAAGCGGCCCAAGTGGAAGAAGTAAAGGAAAGGAAAAGGGGAGACAGCAAGGCGGAGAGACACGAAGCGAGAGGGGATCGTTGCGTGGGTTTTGTTCTCAGTTGGGCTTGAGGAGGGGTGAAGAGGCGGTGGGCGGAGTGACGCGAGGAAACAAACCTGGTCGATAACAGGGGGTGGGTGGGTGGCGCGGGGCGCATTAAATGAAGTTGTCAGATGTGTGGGGTGGAGCGTTGCATGCGTGTGCGGAGGGGCACACTTGCTGCTGTGTGACGTTGACGTGACGTCAGAGTGTGGAGCAGGGGCAGAAGTGGACGATGTGGCAGGAGGTTCCGTAGGTTGTAGAGCTGGCCGAGTATGGAAAAAGGGTTAAAGGGCATGCAGTACGTAGATAGAAAGGAGTTGTATACCGCTGACTTAGCGCGCACACACATGCCCCGGCACGCAAGCCTGGGAGCAGGGAGCGAAGCGAAGGCAGCGCAGCGAGTTTTCGCTAAGAACAAGGCAGATATACGTCAAAACAGGGGCTCAACAGAGACATCTGGTGCATGGGGATGGTAAAAGCTGCCAGGTGGAGAGCCTTCGCTTGAACAGTTTCTCTTCAGTCACTCCCTCCCTTCTCCTCCAACTTACCCACCTTGACATCACTTTTCAAGTAGCCACGTGAGCAATACACCGCCAAGAAGGGCATGCGTGCTTTACGAAGAGTCGTCTGACTGCGCCGCTGTTCATGGGCTGCCGTGTGGATTTCGTGTATCGTTTTTTTTTTTGTTGTTGCGCTGCGATGACGTCATTGGGCCACAGTGTCATCCTGGGCTGCCTGGACTGGCGCTCTCACACTCCTTCTCAAAGCAGCGTGCTGCCTGTATACCCACCCAGCACGCACAGAACGCGGAGGTGGGTGGCCAAAGTGCAGGCGGGGGGAGAGAGAGAGAGGGAGAGAGCGTGCGGTGGCCAGCGTACTCAAGAGCGCCGACGCACGCACCCATACATGGGCATACACACCCGGATAATAGGCACACGCGCAGGCACTCAGTGAAGCGGTGGCTCCTCGGATCATGGTACGACGCGGCTGTGTTCGCTGGGGCATGCACGAACTCGACTGTTTCCTGTTCTGCCACGGACACCACTCATCCATGACGGGGAGCGTTAGAAGGTGGTGCCTTCAAGGAGAGTGCGAAAAGGAGATGACAAAAAAAAAGAGAACGCCACTGCCCTTCTGCCCCTCCCCCCTCCCTCCTCAACACCCCACCACGAGCGCCCTATCCGTTGGCCGCTCTGGCCCTCCTCACACAGGCACACATTACGCACAGGCTGGGGGAGAACACAACAAAACACACAAATACAGGGGGAGGCGGCTGAAAGCGTCAGCCGAGTGCAGTGAGTGGGCGTACACACACACACACACAGTCACACAGGCTAACGCTTGTGTATGGTGAGGGGTGGATGGGTGAGTGTTTCTCCATCTCGGTGTGGCGAAGGTGGGGGGGGGGGCGGGGGAGAGACAGTCGTGCATGCATATATATATATATGTGCGTGTGTGTGCGCTTAGCTAAAAGGAAACAAGTAAAGAGAGCGTTAGGAGGATACAACACAATACCACTCAAAGCGGGAGGAATAAGATATAAGAAGAAGAGAGCGTGTGTGTGTGCGCGCGCGGGGAAAGAGAGCGCCGGCGCGAGAGAGAGAGAGAGGGAAAGGATGCGCTTCTTTTCCTCGGAAAAACAAAACTGTAGAGTAGGGGTGGGAGAAGAGAGGGAGAGGCAATATGGTAAGCAGGTTGGCGGAGTGTATGAACTATACCTCAAAGAATCCCCTCACCCTTCTTTCCCTCCCCGAGTTTCGCCAACGAGTGGAAGATGAAACATATAATCAGCTCTGGGATGGGATAGAATTCTCGCCTGCTCACCTTTTTGCTCTCCAAACTTGCTGCTCCTCTTGCAGCCGTTATAGGCTGACAACGAAACCGACTGGGGTGGGGGTGGGGCGCAGGAAACAGAAAAACGAAAATGATAGACAAAGAAGGACACGGCCACCATATTGGTGATCGGCAATGAGGCCCATGTGGACTCATATCCCCGTCAACAGGTCGGTAGACGTGTGTGGATGGATGTGGGTTGGTGTGTGGTTTGATTTCGGAGAAAATAAAGACACTCCTGCAGAGGGCTACTTCGACTAGCACACCAAGGCGTGTTTTTTCCCCTCATTTGTTCTCTCCGATGTGGCGAGGAGAGTACCGGCGAGTCTCTGCTGAAGAAAGAGAGAACCCCCCGCCCCTCCCAACACACCGATGAAGGCGCGTGGCTGCGTTGTTCGGGAAACCCACAAGGAGGGAGGGGGGAGGAGGCACAAATCACAACGCACTCGCATAGACGCCAACGAAGAGACCAACGTTGACTTGGTCCCCAGCGTTTCTCCCCCAGCAAACACAATAGGGGTCAAAGAAAAAGCGGAGTAAGGGAGGGGAGGGGAGGGGGGAGAAAGAAGCTGAATGATCGAAAAAGCCACAGCTCAAGCGCTGACGACACGGAGCGAGAGAGACGGGGGGTGGAGGGGGGGGCGAGGGGTGGCTTAGCTGCAGAAAGAGAGAGAGAAACAAAGGCAAAGCACAAAGTAAAAAGGAGAGTGGCAAAGAGGGGGAGGGGTGAAGTACGCACCTCCCCACCACCCCCACGACCAACATGAAATGATTGCACAACATACCGACACCAACAGACGGGCAGTGATGCGTGCAGAGAAGAAGAAGAGGGGGAGAGGGGGGGGGCAAAAGACACACAAAAGAAAGGCCACCCATGCCGAACTACATACCGCAGAAACCCGCTTGCAACAGCCGTCAGCGAGGCGGCCCTTCTCCATCACCCAAGCACAATAGTGCATGCGTGGAGGTGAGTCAGCAAGCGTGATGAGGAGAGGCCATTCGAAGAGCCTGCAAGACCACTTGGATAGCAAAGTGACAAGCGCATACACTCTGAGAAGTATGTGTAAAGGTGGAGGAAAAAGGAGGCCACGGAGCGCGTCGAAGGTGAGAGGTGAGGGAGGGAGGAAGAGGGTGGTGGTGGTGGTGGTGGCGGAGTGGCTCGTGGTGGTGACTGAGAGGTAAAGGACTGATGTGTGCGCACATGTGGGATTCCAATTCAGAAACATGAGCAACCAGGCTTGGCTGGGCACGAGCAATGGCTGAAAAGAGACTTGAGTGAGCCAGAAAAGAAGAACAAAGCACAGGATGAGCGAAGCACAACACGGCGGGAAAGGCACGAAAATAGAGAAGTTACAAAGATGAACCACAAAGCGAGAAAAGCGCGCTAGTCTGGACACTCCGCACAATTCACCACCACAAACGAAAAGAGGGGCGCGGGTGGGAGGCACATCCACACACACACACAAAATCCAAAGTGGTGGTGCAGTGAGGCATACTAAACGCGGAAGGAGAGAGAGAGAGACACACACACACGCACACGGCCAAATAAGAAAGGAAAAAATGAACCGTTGCGCGAGGAGCTGCACATAGACGATGACATAAAACAACATCATGGAGGGCTTAGCTGAAGGGAGGTGTGTGTGTGTGGGGGGGCATGCTAGAGAGGCCACAGGTGCAGTGTCGCGCTCTTCATCTTTCTGCGTGGGCGAAGTGAGACAGAGACGGAGGGGAAATAGAAAATGCTGCAACTCTGAGCAAAGAAGACCGTTGACAGAGGCAGAGAGGAGAGGGGAGGGGAGGGGGGAAGTACAACCACAAGCGGTAAGGGGGGGGGGGCGGCTGCAAGAAATGGAGCAAAGCAGAATAATCCAACAAGAGGAGAGCGGGTGTGGAGTGCAACCCTGTGCATCCACCCACACACACACACACACTCACAGAGAGAGAGAGGCGTCTATGTGCTTTTATATGGCCGTGCCCCCCTTTTTTTAAAGATTTCTTCTCTCCTGGACACAACTGTCAGCTGCAGTTTTCAGGGCGGCGTACACGTTCGTACAGGGTACGGAGCATGCGCTTGTGCTGTCAAAGCGCTCCGGTACAGTCGACAGCAATGCACCAAGCGTCTCCACCCTCCTCCCCCCATCAGTGCTACGCTGACGCTTCAGGATAGGAGAAAAACGAAAGAAGGGCGATGTGGCGAGGGGACGAGTTGAGAAAAGGCGCCCCAACACCCCTGCGGTGAAAAGCGAACACCCCCCCGAAAAAAGACAAACGCAAAAGGGAAAACGCAGACGGAGGCGGAGGAGGCGGAAAGGCAAACGAGCGACGCCCGGACACACATAAAAAAACACAAAGCACGAAGAAGAAGAAAAACCGCCTCGCCCAGAGACACCCTCCGCTCCCCACCACAACCACATATCCCCCTCACACACATACACACGCAGGTTACAACACGGAGGAGGCACGCAAGTTAGACGGGTGGGGAGGGGGGAGGGATGAGGGCGAATGCCAACGATGAGAGAGCAACAAGAAATAAAGGCAAAAAAGAGAAAAAAACTAAACAAGCGGTTTATACACACACATACACCCACCCCCCATCCACACGCACACGCACACAGGCCTGCTTGCATGCATGGGTTGCGACGTTTACACGAAGGGAGAAAGAGAGAAGAGATGGGAGCAAAAAAAAAAAACAAGCAAAGTAGATCAGGAAGAAGACGGTATAAAGGGAAACGAATAAGAGACGAAAGGAGGTAGAGAGGAAATGAGGGATCGTGTGTGTGTGTGTGTATGGGTGGGGGGGGGGCGATATTTGGGGGGTGGGGTGAACTCAGCCATGCTAGGCTTCCAATTAAATACTACTTGGAGTTCTTCGATTGCTGCGCTGCTTCCCTTTTACATCTTTCCTTCGCTCTGGAGTGCTTCTCTTCTGTGCCGCATTTTGGTACTCGTGCATGCGCACGTCGGAGTGCGAATAATACGTCTGGTATCCCTCGCGCTGCGTTGATGGGCCACCTTGGCAGGTACCACGCGTGCTGAGCAGAGGTGCTCGATGACTCAATCGCGCACCAAATGAGTCACACAGCAGCCCACAAAGTACAACAGGCGCCCAAGAAGAAAAGGATGACACACACGGGAGAAGGAGAGACGCGGCCCAGCGACAGACCCACCCACACACACCCATACAGAGAGGAAGAGGGACGGAGGGTGAAGGTGCTGCACACAGGCTTGAAGTCCACAGCAAAAATACAAAAAGCGTCACCGCTCAGCGGGGCAAATCATCAAAGCCAAAAAATAGACTAAGAAGAGTGCGAGACATCCCTCAACGACCCCACAGCCAGAGGAGGTTTCCGTGAAGTAGGTCCTCCCTGCGGAGGTTGGGGACACTCCCCAGAGCAGTAGATCATCACCTCCTTGGCGTGCGCACGTGTACGCTCTGTTCTCCCTCCGTGTGCCCCGCCCCGCCATCGCCCCTCTTCCCGTCGCGGGACGAC